>NC_091118.1:108726740-109021740 GCF_040183065.1 Periplaneta americana
AGATGTGTAGAACAGTGTAGCACCAATAATTGATTACATTTCCAGAGAGATGGCGTACACATAGGCCCAACAGTAACGTCTCTTGTGTCACAGAAAAGTCAGTGTTATGCCCTGCTCAGTGAGTGCAGAGCTTCCAAACGAAGTGGAAACGTGAAAGCTAATGTAGATATGCCTCGTCGATGTGGAAGGGCACAATATCAGCACGTGAGTGAGAACGGGGCAGAATGGTTGGTCTCCGGGAAGCAGGTTTGTGATACCATGACATTTCGGCTCATACAGAGTATGCTGCTACAACAGTGATGCGTGTGTGGAACCAGTGGATAGAAGAGGGTCGTACACAGAGACAAGCAGGTACTGAACCACGTAATGTGACCACAGCACGGGATGACTGCCATCTTGTCCACATGGCCATGACGGACTGTAGTTTCACCCACATTGTTGAGTCAATGTCTGAGGTACTGCAACAGGTGTTGATCTGTCTGCGTCAACGGTTCACCGCCGTCATTTGACGGCAGGACTAATGGCTCGCATGCTGTTGTGTTGGCTTCCATTGTCCAGAAACCACCATCTCAGACTGCAATGGGCACGTGAACACCATCACTGGCGTGCAGTGGCAAAATGTAGTGTTTTAGGATGAGTCCTGCTTCAACTTGTTCTACAATGATGGCCGCATACGTGTTAGATGCTACCGTAGTGAACACAATCTGAGAGCCTGCATTATTGAGCAGCAAAGCGGACAAACGCCTAGTGTGATGGTTTGGAGCACCATTAGATACAATATGCGATCTCGTCTCCTATGTATTCAGGGCAATCTGAACAGCAACTGCTACAATAGGGAGGTTTTAGAGCCCGAGGTACTGCCCCTCCTTCAGGCAACTCCACATGTCATATTTCAGCAGGCCACATGTGGCGAGGATTATGTACGCCTTCTTTGAAGAACAACGGATATCACTGCTTCACTGGACTGCAAGTTCACCAGACATGTTGCCCATCGAACATGTCAGGGATATGGTAGGTCAGCAACTTGTTCGTCATAGTCATCCAACACCCACTCTTGAAGCTTTGTGGATTCACATACAAACTGCATGGAGATTCCCCAGGAACATATCCAGGCACTCTTTGATTCCATGCCATGATGCTTAGAGGCTCTGACTGCAGCGCATGGAGGCTTCACACTATACTGAAATCTCATGGTAACAGATCAGGTACAGTTCTGTAATTCTAATTCTAATCATTTGTGTATTGTCATGTACCTGATCTGTGGTATCAATTTCATTTCAGTCACATGTATCCTTCTTGGTGATGCAATTTCCACAATAATCAGTGTATATTATAAAGGGATTGTAAATGCTGAATCTATTACTCATTTACATTCGTCTACAAAATGAAATTGTGGGGAAAAAGCATTCAGTATCATGTTTTCCAATTCAGGTTCTGAAAAATCCAAAAGCAATTCGGGGAATTAAAATTTCATGTATTACTGAAAGGAATCTATATTTAATAAGTGAAAACAGTAATGATCCTCATACTCTTAACTACAGAGCTTTATTTATAAACATTGTATGCTCATGCACTGTTTATGCCTCACCTAGGTACTGCTCATGTCACTCCCATAGTTCAACTCTGCTTTCGATCCAGTTGCCCAACAATTCATGTTTATACCTGCTTCCTGACAGTTTCACAACAATTACATTCATTTGCGAACATGGTTACAGTTTACTCTAGAGCAGTGGTTCCCAAACTTTTCTGAACGCAGATTCCTTTCAACTTAAAAAAAAAAAAGATTCACAGATCCTCAAATAAAAAATTAGATTAAACTAATTTAATTTAATCACTAGATTAATATAGATATAAATATAATATGCCTCCATATTTATATTCTGTGCGTATTTAACATCCACAATATGTCTACAACTACATTAAATTACCATGCATAGCCATGAGTTCATAAACTGCAGTAGTATTTATGAACTGTGTGTAATTTTTTCAGTAATTACATGTATAATTATAAAAAAAATACATTCAAATTGCTAATGTGAAGAATGGTGGTTTCCTTGTCTCACATATTTCTTTCAAGTTGGAGATGGACGAAAATTGAAGTCCGCTAAATCTCTGTTTTAAAGTAGTGTCTGTGTCACATCAAGCAAACTCTCAAATTAAAGTTCTTGCATTATTATGAGCTTCCCCTGCTAGTGCTATGCGGTAACTTATCCAGTATGAAGCCTATGTAGCATTTTCATTGTCAGTTTTCGACTTTTCACAAACTTATTCTGACACTGTTTTTAACTCTTCCAGTTTACACTGAAAAAAATGTACATTCTTGTTCTTACATTTGGAATGATTTATTTCCAAATGTCTACGCAGTTTTGCAGGCAATAAAGAACTGTTACTTAACACTTTGTTACATAGCACACAAAGAGTGTCTGGAGCAATTTTAGTGTCTGTATTAAGTACATCCAAGAGTAAAATATGATTTATCATATTTTCGTTTTTTGGATGATTCACCTGTTTTTAAATTACCACTGCTGGGGTGTGATACATGACAAGGTGATCGACTGGTTTCTGTATTTGTAGAACTCATTTTTAGTGTCTTTTATTAGCCACCGATCCACTGAGACTTCACTGTATAATATGAAAATTAAAATAATTTGTAATATTACATTAATATTATTCTGTGCAGAATCAAAGACACGTGGTTATTAAAACAAAGTTTAACACGAACACCTCATATAAGCCTCCTCGCATCTTCTTGACATTACTTCGTATATTAGGTGTTTCAATCTATTTCAAATTGTTATTTCTCACTCTAACGACACGCACGCACGCACGCACGCACGCACGCACGCACGCACGCACGCACGCACGCACGCGCACACACACACACACACACACACACACACACACACACACACACACAGCGCAAAACAACTCAGTTTCGAAAATAAGTTTTTGCGTAATAAGTTCCTTCGGAATTAAGGTACACAGGAGGAAATTGTACTGTCTACAGTTCAGGGACATTCGTTTGTGTCGCTGCAAGTCATGTGATCATAAGCATCCGTACCATACCGCACATGCGCAGGAGTAGACTGAAGCAAGGGACTTGTGCGGAGTGTGTGTCCACACCATTAGAGCTTGCATCACAATAGCTGAGAGATGTGTTACAGAACTGGTCGAATTAGGGCAGTTGGTCACTATGAATGGGCACGTGACACAAGTGGTATGGAAATCGATATGTGACTTGTTGAGGTGTATGGTTCGGACATGACATCGGAGCAAATGGTTTGGTGATGGTGTCAGCAGTTCCGTGATGGGCGTGAGTGTGGCAGATGAACAGCAGCCTGGACACCCAGGGATATCGATTACAGAGATGAATGTCGGACAGAAATGTGGTAACAGCATATTTCACTTTGTCGTCATTGCTGTAATGGTGTCCAAACAGCTCCCCCTTCAAGGCTTGGAACATGTGGAAGTCACTGGGTACAAGTTGGAACTGTAGGAGGGATGATCCATGGTTTTCCAACTGAACCTCGCCAGAAGAGCTGCTGTTGCTGCCACCGTGTAGGGTCTTGCATTGTCATGGAGTATCGTTGGGCATTCACTGTCCCTTCATGAAGGAAGTCGAGCAAAAGAACTCCCTTTGTGTCCCAAAAGTTAGTCAACATGACCTTGCCAGCAGACGGGGACATTTTGAACATCTTCTTGACTGGAGATCTTGAATGCTTCCATTCCATGGTTCACACTTTGTCGAACTGGCAGGTCACCATGTGTGATGTTGCCTTAGCACTGAATATCAGATATGCCCGAGTGCACCACATCATGAGGGAAATCCTTGACTACGCAAAGTGGGAGTACGATGGGTGTCTCGACTCCCTATCACATGTCTCAAAGAATGGGCGTCAGTCTTCCACATCTCCTTAGTTATGAACAGGAAGACAATTTTTGTTCCTCATTATGACAGGGGACGAGAGTTGGGAGCACCACCACACTCTGAAGACAAAGCATCCCTCCATGAAATGCAAGAATTCCAAGACCCCAATCAAGGAGAAGTTCAAAATAACCATGTCTGCTGACAAAGTCACATGACTGTCTTTTGGGATGCAAAGGGAGTTCTTTTGCTCAACTTTCTTCGTGAAGGGACAGCGAGTGCCCAATGATACTGCAATACACTGAGCAGTTGTAACTGCCATTCAACGAAAAAGACCAGGACTTCCGTTGCTGAGTGTTGTGCTTCTTCATGACCATGAAAGACCCCACTCGGCGGCAGCAACAGCAGCTGTTATGGAGAGGTCTGGTTGGAAAGCATGGATATCCCCCTGACAGTCCCAATGTTGTGCTCGGAGACTTCTGCTTGTTCCCAGTCTTGAAGAGGGAGCTGTCTGGACACCATTACAGCAGCAAGGACGAAATGGAACGTGCTATTACTGCATTTGTCCGGGCTCAGGATGTGGATATATATGAGAACAGGTTTTTAAAACTCATAAAGAGGTATAAGTGTCTCAATGTTCACATAAACTGCGAGGAGAAGCAGATGAGAGATGTCTCTTTCTATTCTATTGTCTATTGATTTCCTCAATAAAGATCTTGGACATAACTGACCTGCGAAACATATTTTCGAAACTGCCTCTATGTATGTGTGTGTGTGTGTGTGTGTGTGCGCGCGCGCGCGCGCGCGAGCACGTGTGCGTGTTGTCGTGCACGCGCGTGTATGTGTGTGTGTTTTTGTGTTCGTCTATTTAGCTGAGGAGGATGACATTTCCACCTTCTTCTATAAGTTAAGATAACATAAGACTTCATACAAGTTTTAGGAAGCGATAAGTACATGTCTGAGCTGTAAAACACAGCATGAGTGGACTAGATTCATAAATATAGCCCTGTACTCTATGAACTGCAAAATTTTAACAAAAGTTATAAAAGAGGCAAAAAATGCATCTGACTAAATAACCTACTATACATACGATAGTGTAGTAAAACCTTTCAACGTTGCAGAATCATCAACAATTTTAATTTCTTAATTCACAAACCATACTACACAAAATGTATAAGCCAACCTCCCCTCTCCCCAGAATTGCATATAAACTTTAGACAATAACATTATGTTAAGATATGAAAACTTGCTTCAACTGATTTGACTCATACGTACTAGTAAAAATGTCCAACTTTACCCATATCACTACGAAATTTGCAATGGCAAGTTATATATTTAAAAGCTAATTTTCTCCAAAAAATATGAAACCAATTTCACGGATTTCTAAATAAAATTGACTGTTCTGTCTGACAAAGGATTCGCCACAGATTTTATAATCTGAAAAAATTACTCTTCATTTTTAAGACAGTTTTTATTCTCTGTGAATGGACTGGACATGTGTACACACAAACATGCATATAAGCATATACATACACACCTATTCTCAAAGATCCCCTAAGGTTTGTCCTATAGAAAACATTCCAATACGAAATGTGCAAAATCATAATTTCAACCAAATCTAACTTTATTTATATTAAAACATTCCCTTACCTCTGACAACTGTCCAGGGATATTCCTTATATGTAATTTGTAAGGGTTCTCATGATCCACTCTGAAAATTAAGAGAAAAATTAACATTACCTTACAATTTTTAAAAACTTATGTTATACGTCACATACAATCCATAAAAAAAATTTCATATGATATATAAAATCAACAAGATTGCATTTTCACACATCTCATAATACTGTATTTCATCGCATATTGTTTTTTTACTATGTTATTAACGACATTATATCAATTACTAGGTTATTTAGCATTGATGGGATTGGTGATAGCAAGACGAGGCAGAGGATTCACCATAAATTACCTGACATTCACCTTACGGTTGGCGAAAACCTCGGAAAAAACCCAACTAGGTAATCAGCTCAAATGGGGATCGAACCCGCATCCAAAAGCAACTCTGGATTGACAGGCAAGCATCTTAGCCAACTGAGCTATGCCAGTGGCTAGCATAATGGTCGAATCCTTAAAAATATTATTTTAAAATGTGTCGCCACTGCCCTTCCAGATTATAAGGTCCATAAGTACAAAAGGTCCACAAAAAAAATGTCCACAAACTAAATAGTCCAACATTTAAAGTCCTACATACAATTTGTCCATGGAGTGAAAAAGCCCAACATCTATGTGGCCCACCATTTTATAAAGCCCATCATACGAAAGGTCAATACAAAAAAGTCCAAGATACAAAGTTGTTCAACAGAGATGAGTTACTAACTGTAATGATCTGTTGGGAATAACAATAGTGTTTCCACAGTTTAGTATATACAGTTGCGAAGCTCAATACTTACTAACTATGCAAACATAGACAGCTGAAATATGCATCCATAGATAGTTGCTAGCCACCAGGATCGCTACTATCGCCTCATCACAGACTCTTTCCCTAGCAGACCATAAAATGTATTGTACTTTTATATCGTGTTCTTTTGAAAAATTAACACCTTCCTTCCACTATTTAAATACGAAATACATAAGGTTTATATATTATTTTCATAAAGTATATATTATATTTTATAAACTCACCTTCCTGGATCTTTCGGAAGGATAACTCTGACCTCTTTTTCTTAGAATTTATAGTGCTACAAACGTCTCCTTGTCCCATATTATTACTCAAATTATTGTATTTTAGCCATTTACAGTTATTACAACCGATAACGAACATTTCACAGTTTACACAACTTTTCACAACAATGCGATATACAGCACAGTCAATGCCTTTTCGATCTAGACCAGGCCGTAATATATGTTCGGGTTTTCTGTTGCAGAAATAATTACAAAACTGTATTATTTTAATGTGAAGAGAATTTTACATGTTAACATAATCTTTTCGCATCAACATTTTAAGTTTAGAATGGAAGCTATTTTGAGGTTTAATAAAAAAGAATTTATATTGTGATTTTAATATAGCACATCTACCTTCCTTGATAAAGACAGAAAATTTATCATACCACTCTTATGAAATTAGTGTACGTACGATTGTTACTTCGTCTCTTAGCTAGTAGATAAATGCAATAATTCAATACTCAATTGTAGTATTAAAATACAGACAAATTGAATGTGTGGAGTATCATACATGACATTATGCTTAATTATAATGTATAATTGTGAATTTAGGAATATAAGTAATAGTAAACATAACCTATAATAAATTAAATACTATTATAGTCACAATCATGCCATGGTATGAAAGAAAAATTTCACAACCTCGAGCAGGAATCGAACCTGCGACTTCCTGTTCTCCGGTCAGGCGCTCTAATGGCAGGGCATTGGAGACCACTAAAATTAGACAGAAAGGGGCAACTGGGACAGTAAACATAACCTATAATTTCAACATATCTAAATATCCGTGCGGTGCAACTGAAAATTATTGAATCGTGCATAAATGAATGTACAATAATTTCGCAATAATTAAACGAAATAAAGGCAGGTAGGTCTATTACACATACAAACAACGTAATTTTCACACCAAAAATAATATTACACCTTAACTCACAAGGAATTATGTCTGAAGTGTCTCCTAATCATTGTTTTAAATTTTATTAATGCAATTACACTACATTTTAGAGAAATATATGTTACTTTTTATGCATTCCAATTAATTTATATGGTTGAAATGCCGCCCTTCGTGATCGGGTTAAGAGAGTCACATGGTCTGCCTTACGGCCTGTATTAGATCATGATGGCAGTGACACAGTCTATTGTTCCTAGTACACACAGCGCTCCAAGCGGCTAGCAACTATCGCGAGAAATGCAAAAAATCACCCCAAGCTTCGCGACTGTATATACTAGACTGTGGTGTTTCGTTGCTACAGCACTGAATGCTTGTTGACTGGCATTCCCTCAGGCAGTAGTGAGTGAGTGTCTTTTCCACTTCAATCAAGCAATATGGAGAAATGTAGTCAACAGGGATCTGAGGGCATAATATTTGGATATTGAGAATCCTGAAGTAAGAAACCAAATACAGGAAATTATGGGACTGCCATTTATTCCGCTAAATGACTTGCAATTTGTTTGGGATTGAATGAATGATTTATGGACGATATCTTGGACTTAGCATCTTACATTGAATTTACATAATATATTACTGGTCATCTGGCAAGAAGACGAAAGTGAGCAGTTCCCCATATATTTTCTCCTGAGAAATGGAACATCTATGAATTAGTAATTAATGGCAGACAGCGTACGAATAATGTTGTTGAAGGATTCCACTCTCAATTCCAAAGACTTGTCGTGGCACATCACGTGAACATTTGGCAATTCATTAGCCATTTGCAACAACAGCAATGGGAAATACAACATTTAGTAACCCAGGTTCTTGGTGGGCATACAAATATTAAGCGGCCAGTAAATTAACGGTAGGTCTATATCAATAATCAAACGAGAATTTTCAACAATGTCTGTAATTAGCAAGATTACAAAGATAGGAATGAAATTTTTCGATATTCTAGAGTGACATCATACCATCTAAAATTATATAGTGACCCTCAAGATAAACAAAAGATGTATCTTTTGTATTACATATGTATTATGTATAGCATAACTGAAATTACAATCAATTTCTCGGCACTTTCCTTGCAGTTTTCCTTGTCGGACATTTTAGGGAAATGGACGAATTTATTTGTGGACATTTTTAAGAAGAGGACTTGCTGACAGTGGACTTTTTCAGGTAAGGACATTTTTATGGCATGGACGAATTTTCTATGTGGACATTTCTAAAGGCTGCACATTTTCGTAGAGAGGACATATTACAAAGTGGACCATATCTCACTCAACCTCCACTGCAACATAAAGCACCGTTATGCCCAAGGTCGAATGTGCGAGAAACAGTAGTGGCCACTGACGAAAGTGAATGGACAGGGTGTTCGAAATATTAACACCAAGCCAATAATTAGCCATAAATGCCTTCAGTTCAGTACAATTGTTGGTTGTGAGTAGTAGTTGTTTACAAGTGTTCAAATACTTTTTTTAGGCCTAGACCAATCATCTTTCTGCGGACTGGTCCAGTAGTCTGATAACATAGACTTCAGTGTACCAGATGTAGTATCAGTACATGTGATTCAACAATATCATAAATGTTTTCAATTAAAAATTAAGTGTTTTTAATTCAACAACACCACAGTAATTTTTAAAGGTATTATTCATGTTACGGTTCCAGTGTCCCTCCTTCCCCTTTCACTTTGAATAGTGCAAACTTGGTCCTGTTTGCTAGCACAATCCCCTGTTACATGGAAACTGAGCACTGAAAGTTGATGCAACCAATCATTACAATTTTATTCTTCACATCTTGACATACAGTATATTGTTCGCACCATATAGCCTATTAAAAAAAAAAAAAAAAAAAAAAAACTAAAAAATGTGACAATTAAGCTTATTCGATGAAATACGGTAATTGTGATGACAAATATGGCATTCTAGAAACAATGATCAATGATCTTCAATATTGTCTCTTATGATACCACTACATTGTATAAAGGAAATGTGCTTAAAACTATCCTTTCACTCCCCCCCCCCTCCACAAAAAAAATCAAACGTGTCTGCAATTAAACTAAGAATATGAACACATTTTAGAATCTATATACTTTAGTATTTTTAATGAACTGCATTATACTATAATGTTATCACTGTATTTATTTTAATATTTGCAGCAAATCACATATCAATAGCTTTTATTTTACTGTAGTTAGGGGCAGAAAAAGATTGCAAGCCACTTCCATGCATACAAACGTGAGAAATGGAACAAAATGTCTAGTTTTACTTTGAAAACGCACACAGATTTTCATTAACAGGTTATGGAAGGTGTGGGAGCTTCGGTTCAATTACATGATGGAACATCTTAATAAAAGAATTCGAATAATCAACATATAGCATGTGTTCTTGCCAAAACTGAACTGCAGTATTGCAAAAAGAAGGAAATGTTTTCCTAAATCACATTTTAACTGCTGATGAAATGTGCGTTTATTCACTTCATTCTTAAATTGAGAAGATAAAATGCAGAATAACATGCACCAAATTTGCTAAGAATGAAAATTGTATGGCACAGCCAGAGTGCATTTAAAATCATACACATCATGGTTTTCCAATCGAAATGGGCTTGTGCTCTATCATTTTCTTTTAGAAGTATGATCTGCCCTTCACTGCAAACAACCAGAATTTTGCATCACAGTGTCAATCTGCATTATACATACACGGTGTTTTGCCAAATGGCAGGTCTTTCACCTCCCAGTGCATCCTTCAATAGGCAGTTTCTTCTCAGCCAGTGACCCAATCAATTCCTTTTTCTCTTCCTGATCAGTTTCAGCATCATTCTTTCTTCACCAACTCTTTCCAACACAGCTTCATTTTTTATTCTGTCTTCTCATTTCACACATTCCATTCTTCCACATATTCACATTTTGGATAAATCTTAGAGAACAGATCGGCAGTAGGAGAAGTTATCCACGCTCTTTCTGCACACTCACCACATGGCAGCTGCTCTCTCTATCTATCCCCACCCCGGTGGCTCATTCCCTAGCCAACCATAATGAAAAATGCATTCGACACAACACACAACAAACCAAATAAAATGTGCATTCGACATTCACGTATTTAGCATAACACAAAACACAACAAACCAAAATAAAATGTGTGTGAAGCCAAATGTGCATTTCACACTCACGTATTTGGCATAACACAACACTCACTTGTGAACGCAACACTGTCAGAGACCCACATTTCGATTGTATTCCACACACAAGTCACCAGAGCCTTGTCTGCTTTAATCAGGACTCGCCATGTGATTTGGGAAGACATTACAGTATTTTCTACAATACATTATGTTAGTCCCCATTGAACATAAGTAGATCCATTTTCCCCTCTTTCAGCAAGTCGCCTGGTAGCTGAGTGGTGTAAAGCACGTTACCAACAGCTTGCGTGCATTTCGTTGGTAAGTTTGGAAGATCAAATCCTAGCCTGAGCGAAAGAAATAAGAAAAAAAGAGAGAGGTGGTGCCTGGGAGAGAGAGAGAGAGAGAGAGAGAGAGAGAGAGAGAGTGGGGCGAGATTGGCAGGGAGATAAGACAGAGTTCTAATTTTGCTTAGTAGATAGCACTTTGTTCCACTTTTGTCCACTAGCTATCACCCCACCCAAACTCATACTTCCACTCTTTCCCGCTAGTGTCTGGTGAACTAGTAGGGGAAAAGTGGAGGGGATGGTGGGCGGAGCTTCTATGATCTGGTCTTTAAGATTTTCCCCACATTTCAAATGTTTCCATTTGCTTCTCTTCACTTTGTCGTGTTTCTGTCCCATACAAGTCACACTTCACTAGTCTCTTCCTTAGTTCTTTTTCCAGAGGTCTGCAGAAGATGCTCCTTTTTCTATCAAAAGCTCCCTTTGCCAATGCTATAATAACAATGAAATATCACATTACATCATGACATGCAACATCTGATTGTCCTGAAACTGGGAGGTTTTGGCATACCCTCAGACTCTGGATCTCATTTCTTGCAACTATTGATTGATTGTCGCTGTTCAAAAACTACTTTGTAGCTAATTAGCTAATGTTTTGAATAAGATGAAGCTATTAACTCTGCTGTCACTGTGCATCCCTTCATAATCTCAGCAAGGAAAATTACAGACCTCTAAATTATGCATTTACGTTACAAGATCATACCAGGAATGAATACCAATATGATTAAAAGTGTGTAAGAGTGACAATTATTATAATCATTTAAACTGTATAGTATTGTTTTTTTTCAGTAACAATAATGACAGAGTAAACAATGATATAGTTTTCTTTTTTCTTTAATTGTTTATTTCACGATGCTTTTTCAACTGCAATGGTTATACTATGTCTGAATGAGATGAAAGTGATGTCAAAAAAATGAGTCCGGGGTCCAATGCCGGAAGTTATTCAGCATTTGCTCTTATTGGGTTGAGGGAAAACCGCGGAAAAAACCTCAACCAGGTAACTTGTCCCAACTAGGATTAAAATCAGTTACTTTTTTTTTTTGTGTGGGGGGGGGGGGGGGTAGGAGAGTATAACATTTTTCTTTTTTACAGTTATGTACATTTACTGAGCATGGGCAGTATGTTTAATTGGAACTTGTAAAATTCAGGTGGCCCAAATTTTGTTTCTGTATCTGTATACTCATGGGGGGGGGGGGGGGGGGAAGCAGCTCGCTGTGTTTTTTTTTTTAATTGACCATCAAATGGTACAGTTATCAGCATAAATTCAACATGCATATAAATCGCAATAATATAATTTAAACTAATCCTAATGTTGTGGTATATAAGAACATGCATCATAAGCAAAATTTAGAATGCTGAGATGCTGTATTTACATGTGTAAATGCTTGCTGATCGAAAAATAGGTATTAAGAGATAATATCAGTATAATTATGCCAACTTCAATGTTATACTGATGTATTCTGTATCTCCTTCATAGCTTAATGAATAGCATGTTAGCCTGCTAATAAAATGTTCTGTGTTCAGTCCCAGGTAGGGTTGCCAGGTCTTACAGGTCTTACTTTTTCTCCATAAGCTTTACGTTTTTTTTTCCATATAGTTTATGGTTTACGTTTTTCTTTTGCCTGTAAGACTATTTCTTCTTTATTTAATCCACACACATCAAAACAATCTTGTTTTGAAAGTCCTGGAATATTGCAATTACAATGACATTACATAGATGACAATGTTCCTTTTTAATAGTTGTTTGTGAGTTTTATGCCTATATGATGCATTATCTTAAAAAATGCTACAATTCTACAGAAAATAATCAATACTGAAAGTTACACAGCTTTTCACAGAACCAAGAATTAGATTATTCTATGTCTGAAAATCAAGTTGATATATTGAGACTGTAAGAATTTGCAAACCTTGATGAACTATGTAAGGAGTTTTATAAGATTATGGTTGTTTTATTAGAAATTAATCATTATCAAGAAAGTGATGTTTGGTAAGGGGCCTTATTTTTTTCTAAAGTTTATCATGGAAGTGTTTCAATCATAAATAAAGTCATTATTAAGGTCTGTAGTAGCCTTCCAACTTGTAATACCTTTATAGGAAGGGTTTTACACTAATGAAGAATAAATGGATAATTGTTAACAGGAGTCATCCTGAGTTTATCAAAGCAAAACTACAAATTGTACTGAATTTATCTTTCGCTTGTGAACATTTTCACCAATTTGCAAAAGAAGATGAGTTAGTGGGGTTTAAAAAGGATGCATCAGCTACTATGGCTATTTGTGCCCTTGCAAAAGAGGATGAAAAATTGTTAAAAGCAGCTGAGTTGCAAGAGAAATGCCAGGAGTAAATTAAATTTAAATTATGTAAATGACAGTGTTCTATTCAATGTAATAAAATAAATATATTATTAGGGTCAATTATTATATCTTTGCAATTTGAATGTCTGTTACTAACTTCCATATATGAATGGCAAATTCACATTTTGTATTCATTTAATAGTTAATATTGATAAACATATTTTCTTTACGTGGATAAAGTGGTTTTCATGTGCTATATTGTAATATTGCACTAGGTTACGTTATGTTACTGAAGTTATCAAATATGATGGCTAAGTGGGACACCATTTTTGTGTCGCGAATATTATTAGGCATTTTCAGTGTTTCATGCCATGTGCATATGTCGTGTAGTCATCCAATGATTTTGTATCTTATTGCGTGATATTAGTTTACATATCTTTCAAGCTTTTGTTGACATCTTTTGTAATTACATTGCTTGGTGTTGTCTGTTGGTCATGTAGAACTGTGTAAACAAAGTGAATAGTGTGTCTGATGACATCACTTTGTCATCATCTTTGCAGTTCTGGTAACATAGACTTATGACGCTAAGTTATTTTCTAGACGGATATTAGTGAACATGTATATTGCTGCAGGCCCTAAGATTAGGAACTGAATGAGCATTTGTAGTGAAAATTTAGGGGTCGAGTTGTTTGTTGTTTAGTCAAATGTCTAAAGACAGATTTGAATCTCACAAGTGACACCAAAATAAGTAATCATTCATGAGGCAATTAAGCCAGGAGATAATGGAGTAGGGTGGCCAGTTCCTTCCCCCCTCCATTGCATACATTGCTGACTAGTTACATATTACACTAATCAGACAATATTGTTCTTCCTACCACACTATCACGTGAAATGTAATGCCTAACATATCAGCCAGACCCTCAATCAGAGGTGTGAGGGGGTTGAGTGAAGTTGAATATTGTTGGAAATTTAGAGGTTTAGGCTTACTGACATTATATTATAGGAATTTAATGGGTTTATTGAGGTTATATGTTATTAGAAGTTTAGCAGTTTACTAGAATTTTAGATGTTTAATTATTGTTGTTATATATTACTCGAAATTTAGGGGTTTATTGTCATTTTATATTAGTGCAAGGTTAGGGTTTATTAACAATAGAATGCCCGGACTTTGCGAACACCCTAATAAGGCCACCAGAACAAAAATGTCCCATTGGTAATCAGATGTGTCTTGGGCCAGAAACTGATCTTTTTTATGTAAGAAATGGATCTTTTGCATGAAAAAGACTCTATGATCATCAAATAACATTTTTCTAAATGTTGAACATCAAGTACAGTTGTATCAGAAAGTTACTGTTACGATATATTTTCATGTAAAATAACATAAAAGAAATTTTTCACGTAAATCTCGTACATAATACGAAATATCTTATGTAGATGTTTGGTGTATATTTTGATATACATCTTGAAGAACTATGACTTCTTGATGACATCAATCAAGTATAATCAGGTTAAAAGTTTACATGACATGTTGAAACTTACTAGGTAAGTAAACACATGCTGAAAAGTAAATGAATGATACAAATGACATACTTTAGCCTAATTTACATTATTTTTCACACAGAAGTACAGTCCTTGCAGGTACCTATATATCTTCATCAGTAGATTGAGAATTACAGGATGCACAAACATAAGAAACAACAGCAACACATTTTTTGCAGACTGCTTTGTCACAATGCACATTTATAAGAACTTTCAACTTTATTACGGAATTTTTGTACCTGATGGCGATGGGGACTACCTACTTCTAATGTTTCCGTGTAGTGGCAGGTGCATTCCCCTTATTATGTTCCATAGTAACACTTCACAGTATCAGGCTTTAACTTTGTACACCTGGATGTGGAGCTCAAAATTATGACATTCTTATTTGGCTTTCTCTGATGCAATGTGAGAGGTGTATCATTATTCTTTTTTAAAGTCCCAGTCTTCTCGAGTTGCTCTAGACTTTTCTTCCTGCACTCTGCTACTTCCCTTTGCACTTTGTTGATTGTCCCAACCAAGCTCGTTCAGTTTCCTTTCAAATGTTGTGCTACTGCAAGTGAGATAAAGAAGTTGTCGCAAGTAATATTTCTTCCTCTCTAGGAATGATCACGCAAGATTCTTCACTACAAAGTCACTAAGATTTCCAGCACTAGGACGAGTTTCATTTTTGCCAAGGTAAGGGAAGGCATTCGGCATTTATTTTGGATTTTTATCGATGGTCATCCAATATTTCTGTCCATATTTGTCATGGTTGGAAGCCATGAACTGAATGAATGGACACTTACATTTTGACGGGAACAACTGTTCATCTACAGAAATGTATAGGCTTTGACAGTTTGCTATGAATCTGTCCCATACTTCTGTCATGAGAGCAAACTTGTCATGTTTCAATTGCTCCGAGCAAGTTGACTTCAAAACAAACCTCAAGGATCTCATTATTTCTTTGAACCAATTGCAGAATGGGACACCTCATTTTCTGACTATAAAAGATTCACTTCTATTTCTTTGGATTCAGTGACACTCCTTACATACAAAATATCCAGAAATGCATTGAGGTCTTCTAAAGGCAAGAACCAATCGTCATCTTTCGATACCTTATGCGCATCTCTTTCTATGCATTTCTGAATATGCTTGAGAATATATTCATCAAGAAAGAAACACCAAGCAGTGAAGACAAGTTCAATGATAACATGCCTTTTTGCTTATGGAGAAGGACCAGTACTGTCCCGGAAAGCATTCTGCTGTTACAACATTAGTAGAGACTACCTACTTCCCAATTCATCCCGTCAAGAGCCTGAACTTCTGTGCCGACACTGAATTTGCTTCTTTGTTGTAAGGCTGTGATGACAAACCAGGCTGCAGTAACCTACTTTAGAAGCACTGAATGATCTGGGAAAGGACGAGCTGCAAAGTCCTTTGCCAGCTTGCAAATGCAATAGTTCAGCCTTTTGTTCGACTTCTGCTGAAGCTCACCGTAAAAGCTTGGTTTTACTCGAATCCAGTTGTTGCAAGACAACTCCGATATGCCAAAATGATCCAAAATGATCCCTTTGCCCCACCACCATCTCTCAACACAGTGCCATGTCACGCCATGCTTTGCTCTGCTACAGTCTTATTCTTCACATACAACTTACTAATCATGTTCTTTCTACGAGTAACAAACAAAAATGACGACCACTATAATGTATAATAACCAATAGCACCAAATTTCTATGTGGAACAAAAATATCCCATTGGCCTTTTGAGATATTTCTTTTTTTTTTTTTCAGAAACTATTCAGAGCAACAATTTTTTTTTTTTCAAAATGGACTACATCAAGAAATATTAAAAGTCAAAAACCCTCAACTTCCTTCGAAAATAATTAGAAGAGGGAGTAGTGCTTAAATTTTGGAATGGGACAAAAATGTCCCATCAGACATTCTAGTGTTAAAGGTGTGTATTAGTGGAAGGCGGTAGTCTGCTAGTGTTTGTGCCGAGAGAGACAGAGAGAGAGAGCAAGGCAGTGTACAACATTGCCACATCATACTTCATGAGCACATGCAGTAAATGTTAGTTTCACTTATTCAATGTGTTGATACACTCACACGTGAACAAACAAACTCAGGAAGTACTTGATATAGACTGATTCCGATTGGTTCTACTGTACAAGCTTGTGGCGTCACATACCAGAAATGCTATGGTGCATACAGTAGCTGACCGCCTTCCAAAATGCCATCTAGTCTAAGAGTGAGTGAATGAAAGGTGAGAGGTTTATTAGGGGTGTGTGTGAGTTAAAGGTTAGAGGTTTATTAAGGATGTGTATTAGTGAAAGGTTAGGTTTGTGCATATTTTAGATACATATGAGAGTAGGTTACGTTCCTCGGAGATGTATTTCTTTGATGAATGAGAATTGTTTTGCCTGCTGTTTGCATTGTGATGCATGAAACATTGCTGTTAAGACTTGCTTACATAGTATGTGAGTTTTGCAATTGAGTTCACCTTTTGTATAACTTTAAAGCATCTGGTTCGTGTTTGTGTAGCATAACAGCTAAGGCTATGGACTACAGAAGTGAAGGACAGTGGTTCAGTCTCAAAGTTGTGTGTTAATGAAAATGTACGTAATGTAGATATAAAATTGATAGTAGAAATAATAAATATCATGTAATATCTATGCATTTTTTGCGCCATTTCGCCATTGTCCGTGTATGGAAGCACACCCCACATTCTTTCAATATTGAACCACATTAGCACCTACCTGGAATAGCATGGTTGTAACTGACGGTCCAATCTCGAGCCTGGACCATGACTGTAGCAATTGAAATTAGGATCATAAAAATCTTCCATCATAGGGTCCCAATTTGAACACTCCTGCTGTAAAAGTGACGACCTACGAGACATGATGAGCAAATCCTGAAAAACAAACACCACTATCTCAACAGAAGATTATTATTACTTACAGAACATCTGATTAAAAAAAGCTTCTAATACAACATAAGCTGTAGTGTGTGTGTGTGTGTGTCTATATATATATATATATATATATATATATATATAGACACACACACACACACACACACACATAGTATACATATACAGTGTATAATTCAGCTATTTACAATTTTCCATTGCAAAAATTGAGAATTATTATGCAGCGAAGAATTTGCAATTTTAGGCGATTTTCTTATTCAATATTTTCTTCATTATTATTATTATTATTATTATTATTATTATTATTATTATTATTATTACTATTATTATTAGTGGTAGCAACAGAAACAGTTAGTACCAGTAGCATTTTATTCGATAAAATTCAATAACTGTTGCTGGAGTCTTCACTAGTAATGAGCATTCGACACCCTGTAAAATAACACAGAAGCATCAGAAGTAATTCTACAGAAGAATTAGATCAAAGGAGGCACCATTTCTTCTTTGACAATTCCATACTACAAATAGTAGGCCTACAGAATATCAAACATGTTGTTTTACTTTCCGGCACTCAATTACTTGGCTAAACTAGTGCTGACGTAGTTCCCTTCATTCTGCTTATACATGTTGCATATACGAATCTGTGACAGGTTAGGTTTGTTTAGTTTAGGCTTTTGTTATACCTTGCATATAATACCAACTGCATCTCCATAAAAAATTCCTTACAAATTCAACCATTTTCACTTAAAAAATCAGTAAGTGCTAGTTTCGCCCAATATTTTCCACAGAATAACCTATAACTATTAACCTGTTGTACATAGTAATGAATGGATGTATCGCCGCCATATTGTCCACATAAGACAACACGAGCAAATGCATCCTCATTTTAAAAATGTAAAACACAACTCTTAACTGTGTCAAAATACGACCTTCTTCAATCAGGGTTGCCAGATTTTAGATTTACCAAGGAGGGACATTATTTTTCCAGCATAAATACTTACATTCATTCTTTGTGAGTAATATGAGTGTGGGCAGAGTTGATATGTCATGATTGAACAAAAAAAAAGTGAGAACAAATAGTATTCCTTATATGAAGTTAAAAAACCAATACAGCTATCAAAATTGTCATTGTAATGAAAACATTATAGAATTTGCTTTCTCCATGAACTGTTAACAGCAGATCATTACAAGATTTGGGAATAACTGAGCCTGCAATAGTACAATTCATAAAGCTATTTCTCAAATCATGTAATACAGAAAATGGCTTTACAATTAGGCAGTTTTCTGACTGCAGTTTTAAATTTGCTTGCTGAAGCATTACTCTCAACATTTACAAGAAACCCTAGCTAACAAGGAGCAAGTTCATTTCAAAAACTGTCTATAACATTTTAAGTGGATTCTCCTGTAACAGCAAATAAGACTTTACAGCTCCAAAATTCCTTAGCAACTTTCATTTTCTGGAACCAAAGGTAGTCACCATGTGAGCACATGACGGATAATTTCAATCCATTCCATATCAAGCCATTCTAAAAAACTTTTTCAGTAAGGGTTATGTCAGTCACAGGACATTCAGAATGTTATGTATCCAAAACTAATAAAAATATTCATGTCCTGTTTTTTTTTATACATCTCAAAAAACCTGCTACTAATTCCATATCAATTTAATGGAATATTATTATTTACTGAATAAACAATAATAAAATGCAGCATTAGTCACAGGACCAATAAATGTTGATATAAGGCTGGGAATACACGGATGCGCTGCGGCAGTAATGCAGCATTACATGTTATGAGCAGAGGAAATTGTGCACTCTCGACCAAGCGGTGCACACGATATGAACCATTCTGAGCAGCGCGCAAGCCTCGAACACCTTCCTAGATCCATTCTACCTAGCACGATGCACGACCATGGAAAACGAGGAAGCTTTGCTAACTTCTATTTGCGTGTTGATAGTAATAGGATACATTTCCAACAGAAAGAAACCTAGATCTACGGAGCTGTATTACAAGAAGCGGCTAGGGAATAATTTGTTAAGTGCTTTCAAGAAATCAGCGGCCGGTATAAAAACTATGACAACTACTTGGCTGATTTCCACCAATTTTGACGAATTATTGATAAAAATTCGGCCAAACTAAAAAATCAGCCACCAATGTGTGACAACCAAGCTGAAGTCAAGATAGGACGGTATTTATTGTACTAAACTCAATTCTTCCTTTAAATAATGTTATTGTATAATTAACAATGCATGTAAAACACTAATTTTGGTTGATTGTATATGTCAATATTCCAGGTTCGCACTGACTTTACAATTCTTGGTGACAGGGGTTTCGTTTACAAGCCATCAATACTTTTTGCGAATTTCAAAACAGATTATCGGAGAAATAGTCCCAGAAGTTTGCCCAGCAATTGTCAGTGCATTAAAGGAAAATATCAAGATGAGTTAAATCATAGTACCAACATAATGTGCTTCTTTAATGTGGATATTTTAATTGCAATACAAATAATGAAACAATGAGAGAATTACAGTTAAAAATTCGAAATATCACATCAAGAAAAATCAATAATATTTTGAAGTCACATTCTAATAAAGAAACACGTACAATAAAACTACAAACATTTTCTTTTTCGAGAATCAAAGTTTGATTGCCAAATTATATTTTTAATTGAAGTGTAGCCTACAGTCGAAACGAGTATTTTAAATTAGCCAAAGAAAATTATTTTAAAATAAAACATGGGAATGTAAAATATATACAACAAATACTACAAAAATTGTTATTCAATTCATTAAAAATAATAAGAAAAAAAAAACAGAAGACATTAATCGTGCTGGTTTTGACTGTCGGAGTAGCTAATGTGATGAACATTCTGGGGACGTAGTTTTAACTGGATGATGTTGAGGAGAGCCAAGAAAGTTTGATTCAAATCCGAAAGTGACAGGATGTAGTGTAGTAAGAGTGGGATTGGAGGTTTTGTCATTGAAAGATCAGCTTGAGAAGACTCTTGAGTCGGAGAACGTTGTGGTGGTTCGGAAGCTGAAGCATAGAAAAGTTGAGGGAATAATTGAGTAAGTTGTCTAGGATAACCCATTTGGGAAAAAAGACATCAAATGAAGGTGCAGATGAATGAAAACGTTGTTGTCCATAGTAAGTTGGCATTTCAAAGAAGTTTCGTTTTGCTTTCACTTGAATGTCATAAATAGCTTGCTGAATCCCTTTCCTAGTAGTCGCACGATATGCTATTATTTTTGATGAAAGGAAAGTACAAAATGATTTGACTTCACATTATTCAACAGTGATCTTTAACCTACCAGAAACCATCGGCGTGGTTCAGGTGGTAGCGCGTTTGCCTGCTGATCCGCGGAACTGCGCTCAAGCATGGGTTCGATTCCCGCTTGGGTTGATTACACAATTGTATTTCTTAAAGGTTTTCCTCAACCGTGAAAAGAATTTCCGGTCTTCCACGCACGCCTTGTGCAGCAAAAGAGTGAACAGAGTAGAAGTTCTCAATATGCCATTCCTTTGTTAAAAAGGTTTCCGTTAGGACCACTGCATCATATGGCTGGAACATATGTCTGGCGTCATTTGTATTGCGTTTCTAATTCCCTCTGCATTCCATAGTAGTGTTCTCAGAGCTCCTTTTTGTTGCTGTGCGCTATCCTTTCCTTTATCAACGTGTTTCGCTCTGGTGAACTCCATTTGTGGGGATGAGAACTGCATTTCCTGAGCATTGAAAAAAATACCGTCTTACTAGGAATCCTTCTGGCTAGAATTCAGGATGGTTTAGTCTGGTCAGGTGGCTGAAATTAATTCCCACTCTGAAAGCCTTGTTCGTTCCTCTGGTGTTTAACTGGTCGCACGAAATGTCGCTGGTGATCCAGTTGTCTTGCAGATATCTTATGAGGCATTCCTTTCCTATCATTGGATGTAGGCTGCCTACATATAACATGCTAGCTTGTCTGCCACTTTAAGATTTGTGTCTTGTACTTGTTTTGATCCTCTGATATTCAGTCTCTGAGGGCAGCCACACCTGACTACCTCAGACCAGGTTCCTTCTCTGTCTGCATTTTCTTCCTCGGCGGCTTCCCCGCCATTCATTCTGGGTGGGGCGTTCCTGAGAATATTTTCGTTATCTTGGATATTATTCTCCTGGCTTCTGGGCTCTAACAACGTCGTTTGTTCAATGGGCATCTGGATGTTTGTCTCGTCGCTGGGTGGTTCAGGGGCTGATCCCTTATTCCGTTTCTTCTCTTGATCTGCATCAGCGTTTTCAACGGTAACTGTTGTCCTTGTATCTTTCCTTGTGGGTCTCTGCTCAGGTCGTGGTAGAGCTTTTCTTATTTCTTCCGCTACTGTCAGTTTGCTTGTGGCTTTCAGGCTTTTAATTTCCTCCCATATTGCCTTTAGCTCTTCTTTCCCGTTTTTCAGCATGATGAAGTCGCCCTTACAGTCTCGGCATAACCATAATAGTGAACTGCTAGGCTTGTTGAGAGTAGCGTAGTCTCCTGCACTGACCCCTGCACAATCTTTGTGGTACCATCTTTTGCAGGATCCGTCGCGCTCGACTGCTGCATTGGCTTCGGTCACGGGTTTCCTACAGTCTCCGCATGGAGTAGTAGTGTCCATCGGTTTGTCTTTACTTGGCATATCTACTGCGGCTTCCATTTTACGATCTCCTTGGCGAAGCGCGTCATTTGCAAAATATGGAGTTTTCCTATTGTCTGCCCGCTATATTTTACCTTGTATAGAGTGTTATATGATGACACTGAGTCCACTAATACACACCAGTATACAAATAACTTTCTTGATATCGCTGCACTCCCCCGCGGCGCTAATACCGGTTGCAATCTGCGGTCACTCTGTGATTCACCCAATCTATACTGTCTGTTTCGTCTGCCATTAATTTTTTTTTTTTAATGTTAGTTACAGGACACCCTATTGCCAAATATAAAAGATAATTTCTAATAGTGTTTACTGGTTTCAATACATTTTATATTATTCTATACCCTACAACCATTATGCGAAATTCTATTACTTGTGACTTTGAAAAACAATTAATCATGAAAAATGTGGTGAACCAAAAGAAAACAGCTGTTATGATTCACATATCTTCAAACTACATGAAATAAACTTTCAAGTAACATATAACAAGCAATTATAATATGAATTTTTTTTTTTTTCACTGCAAAGTGATCACTTACTGTAGAATGACTCTTGATCTACTAAACTCATTATGTGGTTTAATTACAATGTACTTTATTTTGCATTTAAAAGCATTACAACAATGTCTGACACAATTATCGATCAAATGTTATGGGCAACCAACAGCAACTATGTTTTTATAATGTTCCTTCAAACCAATGTAAGCATTTTTGTTCTTCCCAAAACTCAATGAAGTCTTATCAGCATAATAACATCAACTGTTTGTAAAACATAAGTTACTATATTTTTTATTTATAATGGACAGATATCTATAGCTTCAGTATCTTCACAGTATAGCCTAAATTATAAAAACACAATAATTTTGTTTCTACTTCTTGCTTAGTGGTAAAGTATTCTAACAGTAAAGGGAACATTTTAATACTCCTCTTTCAATCAATCTCATTAATGTATCAGCTGTTTGCTGACAACATAAAGTCCACTATAGTCTATTCAGTTGTTCTTCACGAGAAATGAGGGGTATTTTGATCAGTGTTCATTATAGATGCCTGTTGTTAGTAGCCAGAGTTGGGATGTAGTCAATATATACTGCAGGGCTGTGTCTTCCGCAACTGGTACTGATGATTTTAATTTACTTCTTTTGTGGTTTATGGATGGACAGTATAGAAGAATGTGTTCCAGATCTTCTTCATGATTATTACACCACAGACAAGTAGGATTATCAGAAATGTGAAACTGGTGTAGGTACAATTGAAGGGCTCAGAGCCAAAGGTGCCTAACCAACAATTACAAAATGAGTAAATAAGGGATGAAATTAAGAAGATCCTGACAAAAAATGATTGGTTTCACAATTTAATTGGTCTACATTGAATAAATACAAAACTATAGCATGAATCTATAACAACAATGTATAGTTTTGAAAAAATGCTTACTAATGAACAATACAAAATTGTGAGTTGGTCGCCTTTGGCTCTGAGCCCTTCAATTGTGTGACAATGTGACCTGATCTGGCTCTTGTTAAAAGTGTTTGAACATGTCTGGGAAAGTTTTTGTACATTTCCAGGTCATTTGGTTTCTTTTGTACAGATTGTAAAATTTTTCCTTTTGTCAGAAGAGAGCCAATTGTTGATCCATACTTACTTACTTACAAATGGCTTTTAAGGAACCCGAAGGTTCATTGCCGCCCTCACATAAGCCCGCCATCGGTTCCTATCCTGTGCAAGATTAATCCAGTCTCTATCATCACACCCCACCTCCCTCAAATCCATTTTAATATTATCCTCCCATCTACGTCTCGGCCTCCCTAAAGGTCTTTTTCCCTCCGGTCTCCCAACTAACACTCTATATGCATTTCTGGATTCGCCCATACGTGCTACATGCCCTGCCCATCTCAAACATCTGGATTTTAAGTTCCTAATTATGTTAGGTGAAGAATACAATGCGTGCAGTTCTGTGTTGTGTAACTTTCTCCATTCTCCTGTAGCTTCATCCCGCTTAGGCCCAAATATTTTCCTAAGCACCTTATTCTCAAACACCCTTAACCTATGTTCCTCTCTCAGAGTGAGAGTCCAAGTTTCACAACCATACAGAAGAACAGGTAATATAACTGTTTTATAAATTCTAACTTACAGATTTTTGGACAGCAGACTGGATGATAAGAGCTTCTCAACCGAATAATAACACGCATTTCCCATATTTATTCTGCGTTTAATTTCCTCCCGAGTATCATTTATATTTGTTACTGTTGCTCCAAGGTATTTGAATTTTTCCACCTCTTCGAAGGATAAATCTCCAATTTTTATATTTCCATTTCGTACAATATTCTGGTCACGAGACATAATCATATACTTCGTCTTTTCGGGATTTACTTCCAAACCGATTGCTTGTTGATCCATAGGTTTGTAAAATGAAACTTGACTGAAGCAAAGGACTGGATAGAGATATCACTTGAAGAGGTCTTGGTTGCAAATATGTTGCTTGTTTTGCAATATTATCGATTTTCTCGTTTCCAGGTATACCACAATGACTAGGTATCCACTGAAATGTTATTTCCTTTTGGAGTTCTTTTAGTTTACTTAGTTGTTTCTGAATTGGAATAATTCTATGTGCATATAGGTTTGGTACATATTTAATTATATTAAATATAGCCCCCTTGGAGTTGGTAAGTATGCAAATAGATTTTTCAGAAATTTAAGTAACACACTGAAGAGCAGTATCAATAGCTAGTAATTCAGTGTCAAGACTGGAGGAGGATGAACATGGTATGAAATAACTTTCTTGATATTTTGGAATATAATATCCTGCTCCTGATGTCCCATTATTAGGGTTTACAGATCCATCTGTATAAATTTGAAGATGATCCTTATATGTGCTGCAGAGTAGTTCCATGGCACCTAACTTAAGAATATTTGGAGGATCATTTTTGGAATGATTTCCTGGAATTTGTATGCTATGTTCTGGAATCACCCATTTCCATGGAGGAATTTCGTTCACAATACTCCTCTTTGAAAGCCAAACATTTTTTTTTTTTCACTTTTGACATCCTGAAGTACAGTATCATTACTACTGAAGATAGCCATAGGCGTAACACATTTTTAACTATTTTTGTCAGCTTTCTTCTCTCACAGCTGTAAATTATTTATTGACTATCTTAGAATCTTGAAATTATTATCCTACACAATCAGCTGGCAATTGTCAGGATGCTTGACACAGCGATATATAAAGTAAGTTCCGCCTTAATTACATTATCTGCTTCTTTACTTACACTACTCTTTAAAATAAAGTACCTTTCTGCATTGTTTCATATATTAATTTAAGTTTAATGTAATTATTAAGACGAAAATAGTGACTAGGTAATGACAAAATTATACAAGTGTTGTTAACTTTCTAAAGGTGGGACTTTTTGGGTTCTGCCTCAATTCGAAGTGGGACACAGGATGTTTATGTGAAAATCGGGACATCTGACAACCCTGCTTCAACAATGATCTCTATTTCCACTAAAAATGCTTTATTAGTGCGGTCCAGGCCCCCAAACATCATTGTCCACAAATTTGTACCTCCAATGGCACTGAAAACTGCTTTCTTGCTCATACGGCCCCTGCCCCTAAACACCCACCATCCATTGCACTTGGACCTCTCGACCAAACTTATTGTTGGTGACTGGTAAATCCAGCCCTGTAACGAATTTCACCCACCCCACTTCTAACAGTCTGCACGCTGTCAACAAACACGTGACAAAGAGGGTAGAGAAGGGACTGCCCTGCTACTGCTACTATTGATAAAGAAAACATTTTACTCACCGGTGAATCATTATGGTGTTGCCTCAATTATATTAGCCTCAGAAATCGTTTTAGCTGTATTTGATAACAGCCATCCCGTTAACTGAACACATTAATCTTTCAAATATTTTATTTACTATTTCATTTTACTTGGTTATTTTCTGTTACAAAAAAAGTGCGCTCTTTAAAAATACAGCCCTATACGAACGGTTGGACACACTTAGTTAAATCACACGAGAAATGCCGAAATTCAAACATTAACCGAAATGACTTATTGCAAGAATGGACGAATTCACATTGCTTATTTCTGACAACAAAATCAGAAGGGAAATAAGTTTGAAATGATTTCTAAGACCCTTGGTAAATTACTACATACATTAGTTCGCCGAAATTAACTCTTCATCAAATATTTGTGACGGATGGTAATTAAAACATTATTGGAAACTTGGACTGCAGTGTCCTAAATGTAATATATCAAATAGCAAATACACATTAAAGCGATCTGAGGGTATTCTGAAAATGATTATAACTACAGCTAAATAGTAAATACTAGTTCGCTATGATGTAGTTTAATTATTAACGGGAAAATGTTATGCCAATCCAGTCGCAATCCTTTCAACAGCTGTAAATGAATTAACATACTTCTATAATAAATTACGATTTAATCACACTCATCAGCAGGGAAAGGATTTATATGTAAATACATATTTACTTATAAAGCTAATATAATTTATATTTTGCATTATCTTTATGTTTCACAATGTGTAGGGTTGAAAAATCCTACTTTTATTTTCCATATTTTTCCATATTTTAGAGTTTAGTACATATTTTCGTTAATTTCCATATATTTTCCATATTTCATATAAAACAGTCCATATTATATTAGGTTTAACAATAAAACAAAACAAAATTCCATTAACTTTTAAAAATACATTTCAACAATAGAGATTTAAACACATGTTCAGTAATCCCTTTAACATCAGAGTTATTTGAAAATTAGCAGTCCTATCAACAATGGGAAAGTAAGTTACAAAACTGTATTAATTTAATTTAAAATTTTTAACAGACTTCAGTTGTGCAGCTCAACAGTTAAATGCCAGTCAGAGTACACATAGGTTCAGTTTTGTAAATCATACTATAAAGACGGTAAATATGCCAAAAGTACGTCATTCAGTCAATTTAAAATCAAAACTAACAAGTTACATTTCAGAATTTAAAGAAGATGGTTTATCAACTGACAATAAAATATTATTTTGTAATTTGTGTCAGTGTGCAGTATCATCTACACAAAAGTTCCTGGTGCAACAACACATTACAACTAGTAAACATCAGGCCAACAAACAACTAAATTCCAAGCAGAGACAATTGTTTTTAACACAACCAACAACATCGAATGTAAGATCTGAGTTTAACATCGACCTGTGCCGTTCTCTCATCTCTGCTGATATTCCTCTCTACAAACTAAAGAATAAGGTCTTCAGGGAATTCCTTGAAAAATATACTCAACATACAATCCCGGATGAGTCAACACTTAGGAAGACGTATGCTCCATCCATCTACGATGAGACAATACAGAAGATAAGAGATGAAATTAAAGATAGTTCAATTTGGGTTTCCATTGATGAGACTCCCGACAAAGAAGGTAGACTTGTTGGTAATGTAGTTATCGGTTTGTTAAGTGAACAATATTCTGAACGAATTCTTTTACATTGTGATGTTCTAGAAAAGTGCAATAACAAAACTATAGTTAAACTGTTCAACGAAGCTATGGGTATCCTGTGGCCAAAGGGTATTATGTACGATAATGTGTTATTCTTTATTAGCGATGCTGCCCCTTATATGGTCAAAGCTGGACAAGCATTATCTGTTGTATATCCTAAATTGACTCATTTTACTTGTGTGGCGCATGCATTTCATCGTGTGGCAGAAGTGGTCAGAGACAATTTCCCTAAAGTAGATTTGTTGATTTCATCAGTGAAAAAAGTATTTCTCAAAGCTCCCAGTAGAGTTAACGTGGTTGAAAGAAATGTACCCTGAAATTCCATTGCCACCAAAGCCAATTTTAACTAGATGGGGTACATGGCTAGAAGCAGTTGAATATTATGCCGAACATATAGACTCTATTAACAATGTTCTCCTTGCATTGGACTCTGAAGATGCAGTCTCAATTGATACTGCGAAAACAGTTACCTGTGACATAAGTGTGAAGAATGACTTAGCTCACATTCAGCATACATTTTCATGCATCATAAAAACGCTCAAAAGTCTCCAAAATATGCACCTTTCACTATCTGAAAGTTTTGAAATTATAAATAGTACTGTGGAACAACTGAATCGTGGTAGAGGTAAAGTTGCAGATGCAGTAAGAGCTAAGGTGGACACTGTACTTTCAAAAAACCCTGGATATGAAGAACTACAAAAGGTTGTTGCTGTGATGAGTGGTGAATCAACAGTGAAGATTAACTTGGAGTTATCCCCAGCAGACATTGTGAAATTGAATTATGTACCAGTTACTTCTTGTGACGTCGAACGCTCTTTTAGTCAGTATAAATCTATCCTCAGAGACAATAGAAGAAGATTCACTTTTCAGCACTTGAAAGAAATGTTTGTAACCTATTGTTATGGTAACAGACAATAAAAATTGTGTTTTGTTGAAACTACATTGGAAGATAAGGTACGTCCATTATATTTTTTGTTTAGTTTGATTAAAATGTACCAATATTTAACGTACATAGTCATTTTTTTATAATTTTAAGTCCATATTTAATTCCATATTTTGGTAAAAATCCATATTTAATTCCATATTTTGGTAAAAATAACTACATATATATTTACATATTTCATATATTTTTAGTCCATATAAATCCGTTCCCTGCTCATCAGTAATTTCAAAATTGTTTCGATAAGCTAACTGCAAACTAAGATAAAGTGGCAGCCAGCACTTTGCTGTAAAATTAAAATAAAATAAAACTTTTAAGAAGCAGCATTGTGAAAATAGCTAGCAATAAATTTTCACAAGAAAGAAGTGTAGGATCCACAGTTACGACAGCGTATGCTTCCCAGCTAAGCAGTCCGTGATTCCATTCCTGACATGGGGTGAAATTTATCTCTATGCCACAGGACTCGGTAGGTCTTGCACTTGTCCTGTAACGTCTCCACGATGGTCCTGTATTGTGAGAGATATGTCATCTCCTACATCTCGCTGGCTTGTTGAGTCGGTTAAGGCGGAGATAAAACAAGACAAAGAAAGAAGTTGTGTACAAAGACCTGCCGAAGGATAGCGAGACTCCCTCGAATCATTAAGAAATGGACAAAGGGCTAAAGTAACGAAGAAGTTCATTACGCGTCATCATCAGTAATTGTCAAATCAGGCTTGGCATTGATATCAGGTTCCCGCTTTCAAACTAGGCAGAGGGAGTCGGATGTTACCACTGAATGAGTAAGTCCAAGACGACATTTATTATAACTAAAAACTTGAAACAATTATAAAGAAGAACACACTAACTAAACTAAATTGTTATAAAAAAAACTAAACTAAAGAGCTAGTAATATATTACAGAACGCGAAAGCGAAAGATCACCAGACCAAATGTTTTCAATACATACAACACACAGGCAGGCAAGACTGAGGACCCGACCACCTGACAACCATAAACTGACTGACAAACTCTCTCTACTGAAGAGTGTGGTGGGTGGGGAGCAATTTTCACCCCTAACTTCTCCAAGTTCTAGGGTCGGATTTACCAGTCACTAACAGTACGTAGGTACACAGTACTTAAACTATATGCCATTATGACGGCAATATATCCATTACTACGTACAACAGGTGAATAGTTCTATGTTATTCTGTGGGAAGTATTAGGGATGTCCCAAACGGTGTCTCCTTTAGTCTAGTTCTCCTGTGAAATTACATAAAATCATAGCCAGGCAACATAAGTTTCGAAGTGCGCAGAAAACAAATGCTCCTACCGGTTAGACTGGAGTGGGGATTATGTTGTGTAGAACAATGACGACATGCGCGACTCGAGAACAGAAGCGCTATGTTTTTAATGTTGCCTGATTATAAGGTATAGCAATTCACCAATGAATACCAAAACGTTGTTACAAACACCTAGGGTCGGCCAACTATTTTCAAGAAAAACCGGAGATGAAGTGACAGAATGTTATACATGAAATCAATAAGTAATGACGCTAGATTTATTACAGAAAACCCTTATTCCAAATAAGTTAAACCGAATTGTATTTTGTTACAGGTTTGGCTTCATCATATTTTATACATTGTAAAAATTCTCTGCAGGAATATTTTAAGTTGACTGCAATTTGTATTTCTCCTTTTATGAGATTTGTACTGCTTCTATTTCGAATATCTGTCCATTTATTGTTCATGAGAGAAAACACTCTCTCTGTATGCGCATTACTACCAGGTATGCTTAGAACAAAACCTATTAATTTGGATTGACATTTGATTTTAAAGTGGTAAACACGGACATCCATTTCTGGTTAGCATTACCTTCTATAGACACTGCACATTTTAATGCATCCCTAGAACAACCAAACATAACAGATATCTTCAGAAACCATTCCTTCTGCATTCTTTACATTGTATTTCAAATTAGTATAATAGAGCGGTAAAATTAAAAGTTTGAAACAAAGCTCTTTCCGTGACATAAAAATGAGTAAATCGTTCTAAGAGCAGTCAAATACGGGAGCCGGGGAGAATGTTAAAATATTGGCCCAATTACGGGAGATCCCGGGAAATAGGGAGAATTGGCAACCCTACAAACACCTCTCAAGAATCACAAACCACACAATTACAAAAATAACGTAGGCCTAATTACCACCCTAGATCAATATGATCTAGGTTATTACCAACAACACAATATCGTAACGCTATTGCCAACGCCAGAAGATTCATATAAAACACATCACAAAAAAGTAAAGCAAACGTTGTTCTTTATCATAAACGTCGTAAAACTCAAACATGAGACAAAAGAATATCAATACAAAGAAGTTCCGCATCGCACTATACAGTAATCCAATCATCTGCAAAAGGTTTCATTCGTTAGATTTCAGTAACTTTTTAAAAATATTTAGGCAAAGAAAAACAATTCATTAGAACGTTAATTTATGTTAATTTATATTATTTTATATTTCACACAATAATTCATATAGTAATTAATTTTTCCATTCGCCTACATGTCGGTATGCAACAAAATCTCACGTGCTCAAATTAAAGTTAACCGAGAAACGATGTCATTAGCTATGCTGTTTCTGCAATTAAAATTTCACTAATCTTTCACATAGCATCTAAAATGAAAAACCATACTCAGAATAAAGTATGATCGTGGCTATACCTTGCACGTTACAAAAGGTCCTGCCAGCTGTGTTAGGTTGTAACACAAAGAAAATGGTACAAACGCAATCTTAGTACGAACTTATAAACTGATTTTCATATGATTGGTAATATTTTTAAACATCTATATTTCATACAACGAGAGAAATATGTTGTAAATTAAACTTACCTTACTGAAACAGAAACAATATACAAACAAGCCCTGAAACACTCAAAACCAACTAAGACAAGATTCCTGCAAATTTATACCGCTTCACGCTCTTGACATGGTTGCCAATCTGGATCAATTTTGCCAATGGTACAAAAATACCTATTGACCAACATTTGAGGAAGAATTGTCTATTTGTTAAAGAAATTGAGCCATTTAAATTTATCAAATACAATAACAATTTATACCACACGGATATGTATACTTACATTATGGAAACCGACTAAACTAATGCGTTTAAATTCATGAACATTGGAGCAATTAGCTTAACTGTCATTGTGGCAACCCTTTAATAAGGGAAGTTTGTAGTAATAAATTACGTATTAACTATTACTTCTGTCAAACAGAATTGTCACAGAAACTTCTCAGAGAAACGATTGGAAGTGCATGATTTAACAAAATTTAGACATATATTCAGGGATTCTTTCAAGCAATTATCATTATGTGATTCTTGTTTCACCGTCTTTGTGTTGAACGGAAAGGAAGACATTAAGTGATGTCAGATGGAGGGAAATTTCGCACATTCCGGGAAGAAAAACTGATGTCTAACTTTTTCAGTTTCCTTTAGGAATATTCCATTTGTTGTTATTTTTTAGCATTTCCCAATCCCAACTAAAATAAAGAATTAATGTGAATACTGAATATTGCATGATTTAAAGCTTGTTTAGATCATAGGCAAATAAATGTTTAAACGATGCCTATTTTCGTGCACCGGCGAATGCAATTATTATTTATGCAATGTTGAATGCCACAAGGCTCAACAATCTAAAATATATATTTTTTAAAACTATGTATTATTCTGCACCTGTTGTTGATGCTGCTAACATAATTTCTTGTGCTCATAAAAGAAAACGAAAGAGTTGGATCAATGATTTCCTCGATAAACGCTGAACTCTAAACGTCCAAACAAGAGATCGCGCTGAGAGGATAAAAAGATCGCGCTTTCTCGCGCTTAAAAAAAAACACAGATATGCATGCACCGTAAAGCCACTCTCCACTGATATAAATATTTAAAGCATGTTAAATGTTAAACTGTGTAGAGTTAACATCCTAACATGTTGATTGAACATGTTAATGGTAATTTCATTTAACATATTTTGTCCACACTGTTAAACATGTTAAAGTTTACTTTAATCACTTATGCTTAGAATAAAATTTACAGCAGGATAAAATTACCCAGAATGTGTAATTTCTGCGATGTTGTCTCAGAAATAACTAAATCGGGAGTTTTTGCGGCATAAAATTTAAATTTCAATCTTCTCTGCAAGTGTTAACAATCAAACACCGATATCTTGAAAATATTTAACACTTCTTATCATATTCTTCTTAAAACTGGAACAATTAACATTGAAACAGATATAATGTAAAATTCTGGACTCTAATTGTAAATAGACAAAAAAATTATGACAATTATTGTGTTTGACACAATAGGAAGAACACACCATGAAACTTGCGAATAACTGGTCCTTGGTCAGAATAGAAGCTGGAAGCTTTCACAAGCGCTTATTCCCTACCACTCTGATGCTGCTCAGATATCATCTGCACTTCCTTAGGAGAGGCACAACCCGTGTGCAGTCTCCATTCTCCATATGTAGAAGTGTATGATATACCAGTGTCATACGCACTTACATTAATTACAGTGGATAGTTATAGCTCAATCCAAATATATAGCATATCCTATATATTTATTATATTAGGGTTGTAAATAAAGTAGAGGCAATATAGACAGTACGAAAATATTATTGAATTGCATGGAAAATACATTTACATCCCTTCAATATTGTGACAGTGACATGAGATTCGAACTCACGACCAGCGTCCCGCAAGAGAGCAGATCGCGCGGGCTCCACGGAGCACTGAGGGACGGCGCGCGGCAGAGAGAAGAGAGGGGAAAGGGCCTACGCGGCGAGGGAGTTTGCGCGCGCATCTTCTGCTTGCCTAGAGAGGCCGAGAAGTCCGTCGAAGTGGAAAAATCGCGAATTCGAACTTTCCAGGCTACGTCGCTGTGGTTATAAAAGAAGAAACGCGAGGGAACTCGGACAGTGTGTGTGATTCATGATTAGTTCAGTCAGTAAGGCAGTGAACAGAGCAAGCCAGCCAGTCTTGTGTACCGGAGTTCGACTTGAGTGAGCGTCCGCAACTGTGTCAGCATCCGAAGGCCTGAGTTCGAGTGCAGTGGACCGCAGTTGGAGGGACCTGAGTTCGAGAGCAGTGGACCGCAGTTGGAGGGACCTGAGTTCGAGTACAGTGGACTGTCTCTGAAGGTCTGTGGTTCGAGATACTGTGAACTCGAGTGACTGAGCTAGAAGAACTGTGAACTGAGAACTGACAGTTCTGATTTGTAAATAGTGCTTTGTAAATATTAGTTAAGATTAACAGTTCATTGTTGTTCGTAATAGTCCAAGTATATTGTATTTGTCGTTTGTGGAGTGCAATAACGAACACTGTGTTGCTGTGCGGAGAGCAGATCCCATTGTTGACGGGAGTGAAGTTAAATTGTAGAGAGTGAAGAGTTTTATTGTTGTGACAATAAAGTTACATTGTTGTCTAGTTTAAAAAGTTACAATATAATCACCAATGTGTTAATACATTGCAGGAATACATCCTCTTCGTTGTGGTATCTCTGTAAGTGGAGTTGAGCCATTGCATATTGGTGACACTTCTGTGCTGATGTCAGGTTATGAGGAATCCAGTGTGCTCCAATTTTTCTCATGTGGACGTTTTTCTTCATGATGTGCCACACAGTTTGATGACTGAGCTCAACCTCGATGGATAATTCTCGTACAGCCCAGCGATGGTCAACAGCAAGGAGACCTCGCACTAACTCCACTTGTTCATCACAAATGAATGGGCGACCTGTGCGAGCTACATGTGTCATATCATTCCAACCCATACGAAATGCAGAAACCCATCTTGCAACCATCCGATATGGTAGTGCATCATTGGCACAAGCTTCAAGTGACATTGGCGTGCATTTTTGCCATGGGCTACCTCGATTTTTATCCACGATTGCAACACACACACACACACACACACACACACGCACACACACACACACACACACACACACACGTCTTCGAAACTTAGTGGCGAAAACTTATTTATTCACAATAATTGACATATATACAGTTGTTGAAAGTAACCTTCAATATCACGTACTACCTGTCGCCATACTTCTGGAAGGTAACAGATGCCATCTACAGAGTCACTTTGCTCTAAGATTCCAATTGACTGGTCTACAGCTCTTATAATGGCCTGTCTATTTCTAAAGCCTACCCCTCTCCGTGGTTCTTTCATCTTAGGGATAAGGTCGCAGTCGTAGGGACTCATATATGAAGGATGTTCTAGAATTTCCAACTTCCACGTGTTAAGTAAATTAACAACTTGGGCAGACACATGATGCACCATCATAAAGCACAATGGGATGGTAGGCCTACTGGTATTCCAATTTAAACAGAATGAGTAATTAATAGATCTTCATAATCGTAAACAACAATTAACATAACTTCAAATAAGTTCTGTTTTTGTTTACATTTTTTTTTTTTTTTTTTGCCTTTGGGATCCTGAGTGCTGCCACTCGCTCGACTGTCTCTTCACCTTAGGTTGATAGCAACAGGTTGAATGAAAACCAATGAACACAGATTCTTCTCATGTTTATTTTTTTTTTAAGGATGTAAAGGATTGTAAAAGTAGCAATTCGAACTTCTTTCGATAGTTGTACACACGTCCAGCAATGGACCTCCTCCAGTAATGCAAATTACAGCTAGTTCACATGCAAATTGTCACTAGCAGATAACCAGTTTTCGGAATTTTTAGATGTCTTTCAATTGTATTTATTTATTTTTATTTTATTAGGTTATTTTACGACGCTGTATCAACATCTAGGTTATTTAGCGTCTGAATGAAATGAAGGTGATAATGCCGGTGAAATGAGTCCGGGGTCCAGCACCGAAAGTTACCCAGTATTTGATCGTATTGGGTTGAGGGAAAAACCCCGGAAAAAACCTCAACCAGGTAACTTGCCCCGACCGGGATTCGAACCCGGGCCACCTGGTTTCGCGGCCAGATGCGCTGACCGTTATTTCACAAGTGTGGACTCTTTCAATTGTAAGGGTACAGTTAAAATATCGGTGAAATATTTCATTCGGAATCAGAAATGAACTCGTCCACTTAGCAACAGTATGATGTGGTAGTACTTCCCCATGGGAAGCTTCCTGTAATGCTTCATGACACTGTTTAGCATTTTTGTCTCTGCAAACTGTATTTTAATAAGTACAGTATCTTTACTCATATTTCCTATTTCCTAGGGTGCTGCAGATAAGAGTCGCACTATTACAATTGTTACTGGTATATATAGTGTATAAATGAGATTGTTACCAGTACCTTATAACTTACAGATTACAGCCTAGATTATGTATTTTACTAACTCCATGAATTGTATAGAGTGCCATATTCTACTATGAACTATAATGATTTTCTTAACTGTGAAGTAATCGTTTCCTATTTCTTCTATGAATTTTTTTTCCAAAGCAAGAAAGTTTTTAAAGGTGACAATGAAATGGTAGTAATTATTTATAAAGACTGTGATTTACTTAAAATGTTAGTTTTAATTTCATTATCATAATTATATAGGCCTATAATACCGGTAACAATTAAGTACCAACATATGGTCCATTGGCCGAGTAATTTCTCATAGTCTCGTGGCAATGATCCACAGTTTTTGTAACTATTTACCGAAATGACATCATGTGAAGATCTAAGAATCGAATATGGACTATTGTATTTAAGAATGTGATCTACTTATTTATATTAGCACAAATATATGAAGGTAAAGGGAAAGGACGAGCTATATCTATTTTAGCAAATTGTTCAGGAGAGCAACTTAAGTCTGTCTTTAGCATAGGCCTACTCTTTTACTTGTATGCCCAATCTCAACTCTGTCATAGCACTTGGACTGTTCACATTATTATACTGTTTTCATTCGTAGAATTGAAATACATGGAATCCTGCTCCACATAACATGCATAACTCTATTTTGAAAAAGTGGACAAAGCTCGTTCTTTCCCTCTACCGTTCATATGGAAAAGTTGGAATCATGTTTCGTTAATTAATTTTATACAAAACCACAAATAGTTTCACTTGAGAATATTCGCTTAGCAGACATATTTCTGAAGAATCTACACGAAGAGGATTAAAGATTAAAAATACTGATAAGTATGAACTGTAAATCTCATATAGTACGGTACCCTATATGAGCAAATATAAAATTAAGTAAAGTAAAAATTTCAAACAATTAAAACAAAACTCACTTTGGATCTGCAAGAATATTTCAAAACAGTTGCATCGTTTATCATGTGGCAAAATGAGTCCTCATTCATTTGAAACATATCTTAATATCAATGTCTGAATTAGCACTCTTTCGAATCAATTAATCATAAGAATATTAAACTTTTTAACGTGCAAGAAGCAACGCAAAATTCTCAATTTTTCACCAACAATCTTTCCGTCAATATGTCACATCAGATCTTCACCTGTTAATGAATAACCTTCACAAACAACAATAACCACTGAACACTAGAAAGAAATGGAACAGTTAAATTTAAAAATAGTGAAACAGTAAAACAACGATCCATATGTCACACAAATGAGCTGTTCAGAGCAGAAGTGGTGTAAGTCAAAATTGGGTAATGAAATTTAAAGTAAAAATTCTGAAAAATACAGTGCAAAGTAGCAATTAATATGTCCTTCGTGCTATCCACTGACTATTAACAGTTTAAATAAATTGAATATTAAATGCTACTTTGCGCTGTATTTTACAGAATGTTTACTTTAACCCCGATCACCCATTTTTGACTTACACCACTTCTGCTCTGAACGGCTCAAATATTAAAACACTTCACGTTACTAATGGCAAGAATTATTCAAGAAAACCATCAAATAAAAACACCAAATTAATTAATGGATAAGAACAGACGTCAATATTACTTTAAGGCCTCCTACATTAGCTTAGGATTCAGTTGGTTTGCATTATGTCATGTTAAAAAATTCTGTGCTGTATCAGGAATATACCAGTACGTAGAATACGTCACCTAATTTTGGAAATGAAACTATAATTGTACTGATTTGAATGTTTTATTTTTGTTTTGGTTTACAAATGGAGAGTATGGATCTATGATAAAGGGAAGTAATTAATTAAGGTCATGAAATATATTTTCTCTTTATATGAAATGATATTCCAAAATTGGTCCCAGCTCACAACAAATTTTTCATTATGGTTCACTCAAATTAGATTGTACGTGTCTATTATCACTTTAACATTGCAGAAGAACTTACTTACTGGCTATTAAGGAACCTGGAGGTTCATTGCCGCCCTCACATAAGCCCGCCATTGGTCCCTATCCTGAGCAAGATTAGTCCAGTCTCCACCATCATATCCCACCTCCCTCAAATCCAGTTTAATATTATCCTCCCATCTACGTTTCGGCCTCCCCAAAGGTCTTTTCCCCTCTGGCCTCCGAACGAACACTCTATATGCATTTCTGGATTCGCCCATATGTGCTACATGCCCTGCCCATCTCAAACGTCTGGATTTAATGTTCCTAATTATGTCAGGTGAAGGATGCAATGCGTGCAGCTCTGCATTGTGTAATTTTCTCCATTCTCCTGTAACTTCATCCCTCTTAGCCCCAAATATTTTCCTAAGAACCTTATTCTCAAAAACTCTCAATCTCTGTTCCTCTCTCAAAGTGAGAGTCCAAGTTTCACAGCCATATAGAACAACCGGTAATATAACTGTTTTATAAATTCTAACTTTCAGATTTTTTGACAGCAGACTAGATGACAGAAGCTTCTCAACCGAATAATAATAGGCATTTCCCATATTTATTCTGCGTTTAATTTCCTCCCGAGTGTCATTTATATTTGTTACTGTTGCTCCAAGATATTTGAATTTTTCCACCTTTTCGAAGGATAAATCTCCAACTTTTATATTTCCATTTCGTACAATATTCTGATCACGCGACACAATCATATACTTAGTCTTTTCGAGATTACTTCCAACCCTATCTCTTTACTTGCTTCAAGTAGAATTTCCGCGTTTTCCCTTATCGTTTGTGGATTTTCTCCTAACATATTCACGTCATCCACATAGACAAGAAGCTGATGTATCCCGTTCAATCGAGGGGCATTTTCACAAAACTCGTTATCTACATTTTTTTAGATTTTGAGGTTTTAGCGTATCCTTATGTTTTTGGGTCAGGAGAATCCAATGTTGCTATCAGAATTAAGCTAAAGTTGGTAAGTATATCAGTAAATTGATCTTCAAATAAAAGAGATTTTTCAAAACTCGGTATCTACAGTTGTGTATTTTAGAAAAGAGCTCTCTTGAAAAAAACAAGATTTTGTAGATAATGACTTTTGTGATAACGACCCTCAATTCCAAACCCTCTGTATTATCCTGAACTTTCCTAATGCATATTCTAGAGCGAAGTTAAAAAGTAAAGGTGATAGTGCATCTCCCTGCTTTAGCCCGCAGTGAATTGGAAAAGCATCAGATAGAAACTGGCCTATACGGACTCTTCTGTAAGTTTCACTAAGACACATTTTAATTAATCGAACTAGTTTCTTGGGAATACCAAATTCAATAAGAATATTATATAAAACTTCTCTCTTAACCGAGTCATACGCCTTTTTGAAATCTATGAATAACTGATGTACTGTACTCTTACACTCCCATTTTTTCTCCAATATCTGTCGAAGATAAAAAATCTGATGAATAGTCGATCTATTACGCCTAAAACCACACTGATGATCCCCAATAACTTCATCTACATATGGAGTTAATCTTCTCAAAAAGATATTCGACAAAATTTTGTACAACGTCAACAAATGTGATATTCCTCGAAAGTTACTACAGTTAGTCTTGTCCCCCTTCTTAAAAATAGGTACGATTATGGACTCCTTCCATTGTTCTGGTACAATTTCCTTTTCCCAAATTGCAAGTACAAGTTTATAAGTTTCGTTAGATAATACGCTTCCACCCTCTTGTATTAATTCTGCTGGAATTTGATCAATACCTGGAGACTTGTACTTTTTCAGATTTTCTATCGCAATTTCGACTTCAGAAAGTGTGGGTTCCGGTATAAATGGCTCAGCAGTTTGTATTTCAATTTCGTCCTGATCATTTCTACTTGGCCTATGTATATTTAATAGCTGCCCAAAATAGTTTTTCCATCGGTTAAGGATTGAATGAGAGTCTGCAAGCAAGTCATCATTCTCATCCTTGATTACGTTTACCCTTGCCTGATATCCATTTTTAAATTCCTTTATACCCTTATATAAATCTCGAATGTTTTTATTCTTACTATTTGTTTCTACCTCATTCAGTTTTTCCTTCAAGTAATCTCTCTTTTTATTCCTAAGTGTACGACTTGCTTACCGTCTTTCATTGAAATAATTATCTCTATTCTCCTCAATTGGATCCTGTAAGAATTTCAATTTTGCCTGTTTCCTTCTATCTACTGCAATGGAACAATCTTCATCAAACCATGGTTTCTTTTTCTTAGTTTCATGACAACCTATGCTCTGCTCTGCTGCAATTTTGATATTATCTCGGATATTGTCCCACACGCTATTAACATCTAACTCTTTCTCATCTTCGTCGGAAGTTGCTAAAGCAGCAAACCTATTTGAAATTTCAACCTGATAACGTTGTAGATGAACTAGCAGTTATAAATCAAGTGGGTCGCACAGATCTGTAGCTGCTCACGATGCCAAGATGTATTACTGAAAGGCTGTGCAGGATGGCTAATTTTATATGCAACTTTGGCACTCTCACGCCCATAGTAAGGGGAGGGAGCGTCTTTGTGCGTGATCTCATAAGTTGCAATGGTTCATGGCCTAACTACTAATAACATTTACATTTGGCTGTGGCTTATAGTTGTCTTACAGTAAACACTTGACATTCTGCCAATTTTTGTTTTATCACAGCTCCCGGAATGGAAGCCCATACTCAAGACGTATTCTGCGTGAAAAGAAATTAAACAAATTTAATATGTAGGACCATGTTTTATTCATGAGTTTTTATTTTTTAAATTATTGTATCGTACAGTGAAGTGTTTACACATAACTGTAGCCTTCAAAATTGGCTCAAACAGTATACAGTTTTGGTTTGTATGAAAACACATTTTCTTTCTCATTATACATTTTTTTGGTTATGAAAATATGAAATACACAAATAATTCCACTAATTACAAATGATCAATTCAGTTTACTATCTTACAACTATTATAAATAATATGTACTTGTACAAGTCGTCTGTTTACTTTGTACATAGTGAGTGAGACATGTTTAGAATGCTTCAAAGTGAAATGCAAGCATATATTAAAATTACGAAATATAAATTCTGCACTGCTGTTCTGGTGCAGAGTGCTGCCACCACATGAACTGACTCTTACAAATTCATGTGGGCAACGCTGGTCAAAAAACTGGATTATGACAGGTGCACTGGGCAGAAATATCTGCTGGTGACTTTATTTAGTCAATTCAATCGAAAGGCATATAATCTCACCAGGCCACTTTCATGCCAATACTTGTGAATTTTGTGCCCTAAACGCTTATCTTCAACTGGAAGAGAATCCAGGATAGATTGCTCCTCAAGTGACACACACAGAGTTCCTATGCAGATCGGTCCCACTCCAACCTCTACGTAACAAAATCTGTTGGCGAGTGGCACCTGGTCATACATGGCATACAGCAGTCCGTACATGCTGTACTAAGCAGACCTGTCCTATTGCACTCTTTACCACTTAGATTCCCCAGGACGGGTGCTCTGCACTACTGTCATTAAACCAACGGAGCATTACTGGCTGGGACCAGCCTGCATAGGAACTGTCTGTATTTTCGAGTATGAATGAAATGGGTGTATTTGCTATGTAGCTACAATTAATATCAGTGACATCTGGTGATAAGTGATATTCATTTTGTCTATGTAATGAAATGCCACATTGATGTTCTCATAGGATAACCATATAAGTCAAATAATACAACATAAGTCCTGTGTGTCATTTACTGTACTATTTCTGCTAACCATTTCTCTTAAAACTGATTGGTTTGGTTAACTCACTGGTTTATTATTATTTTTGCCCTGAACATGTAACTTAATGTATATTAACAAAAGTATGAGGGAAGTTTGGAATGAAGTTTCATTAATTAATTTTACACAATAAAATATTCTTAGATAACTTAATAGTTTATCCAGAAAACTCTGTTAACATGTTTGACAGGTGGTTTCTTTTAATTATTCGGCTAGTAACCATCTGTATAGGAATTTATTTCTCAGTGTAGAGTAGAAACCATGAGTTAATCACTACATTCACACTGGATGAAACTGTTGTAGCTGGAAGCCTAAGAGTTAATACGTTAAGTTTATGTGATATTCCTACAGCATTGAAGTCTTCTTTGATGTCTGCATAAAGATGTGGAAACCTAATTACTGTACTATTTCTCTTTTTAAACTATATAATAAGGGCACTGAAGCTCATAACGTCACAAAATGGTATCATATGTAATATTATTTACTAGGTACTAATTTATTACAGTATTAAAATATTGTCTTTGAGGTCCAATCCAAATCGTTTATTACAACACCCACTCCTCAGTGCACACAACACAATAATGAATAAAACTGAAAAATTACTTTAAAACATTAAATTTTCTAATGCAGAGTGATTACACTTACAGAAATATAAATATAAGCAATTTTAAATCTCATATTGTGTAACTGGTTCAAGTAGGATTCAGATTTACTGACATAATTTATTTATTCAATTTGTACTTCAATAACTAAAATCTACCAATCTTATTCCAACAGCTACATCAATATTTTAACAGCAGCATGTCATATCGTTTACTATGATACAACGCTTATGAACAACAAAATACGACAGGTGGGCTGTGAAATACGGAGTAAAAATCATGTAATTTTATGAGACGGGAGGAATTATTATAATGGATACTTTGAAACACTGCAGCATCTAATGAAATAAATTTAATTTCTCCCAACTTTTGAAAATTGCTCAGTTTCTAATAAAACTTTAACTCTCTTATTTCTGGCACATGTTTTATTGGGTTAGTCAGTGATGTGACCTTTAAGAATCAATTTTTCTGCTTTTCATTATGAATTGCAAGTAATGTTTGAACTCATTTTGCTGCAATATGCGAGTAGTGTCATTATAATTTTTAACAACCAGTTCTCTCTGCTAATTACCGCAAATTTCATAATTTTAATATAAAAAAAATTATTAAATAACGTAGAGTAATAATAACCTGCTACAAATAAAGAAAAACTGCAGTTCAACATGTTAATGCAGAATTATGTGTAGAGTAATTTAAAAACTCGCAAATGCTGACTCACACCACAAAGAAGGAGAGTACAAAATATTCACAAACCCAACTAACTAGCTTTGAATATCTGCCTACAACGATATATTATTTGAAACGTCCGAAGATACATCTGCACATGCACTTATACCCTCTACTGTTACATGAAGTTTATTTAATATTAAATGTAGAGCACATCACCACCACTTTGTAGCAACATCGCCTTGTACTTTTGGTCCAGGGAAAATACTCTTCTACAAAAATACTCATTATGGCTACAAACTAGACCAAAATTACAATAGGCCTACAGCATTGCTATGAAGTGGCAGAGGTGAGTGTATTCGTAAAAGATGAGTATTTTTCTCTGGGCCAAAAATACAATATGGCATTGTTACGAAGTAGCGGTGATGTACTAACATTTACCAGTTTAACTTTTCACTTTCGGAAACATCAACCATTGTATCATCTATTTTCCAAATGCTATCTGGTGTTCACTGCTGTAGAGTAACGGTTAGAATGCCTGAACGTGAAACAAGCAGGCCTAGGTTCAAATTCAGGTTGGGACAAGTTACCTGGTTGAGGTTTTTCCCTCAACCCATTATGAGCAAATGCTGGGTAACTTTCGGCACTGGACTCTGGACTCATTTCGCTGGCATTATTACCTTCATATTATTCAGATGCTAGATAAGCACAACAGTTGATAAAGCATCGTAAAATAATCCACTAAAAAACATTCTACTGCCCAATGACCAATAACGCATTTACTATTGTCAATGCTCTTATGGAAAAAATAATTTATTTAATTTAAGTGGAATAAAAATTATAGAAATATTAAAAAGAGAAAAAAAGAAGTATCATATTAACGTGAAGTGATTAATAGTTTATTTTATAGTTGAAAGTCTATTTATTTTTTTAAATTATGTTTCTGAATACTACGTTTCATTGTTGAGTATACAATATTAGCATTGATTGGGAAAAGAGAAGACAATTGCCGAAGTAATCGGAGATGGGTTTCAAGGTTGCAGGCATATCATATTCCTACATTGCTCTTAACTGTCTCCATATGTGAACGGGAAACAATATGATAATAAATATGATTGCTTCGAGCTGTATTGTCATTTAATTTTGCATTATTAAAAAGCTAGAGAATTTAGTTTAAACTAACGTTCTTTCTTTCTATGAATAAGCTAATTTTTTAACTTAAAACATTTAATAACTGGTTTTACAAACTGCGATAAATTTAACAAGCTGTTCACGTAACAGATGCGAATCGGCTGAATGACACTACTCCAATATGCTGAAACTAAATGCTTCTAACTGTCAAAGCCAGAAGCATTTCAAGAATACCGTTGGTGAAAGAGAAAAGAAATTACTATCACGTCATAAAAACTATAATTTTCACTCTGATTCATAGAGAGATTAAAAATACACATATCTCTCTCCAAAAACAAGGGTAACTATCTGCTATAAATTGTTTTCATAACTTTATTCTCTCTGAACAATAACATTTGACCACATTTTAATTATAATAATTGTTATTCAAGAGTAAAAGATTTAAAAAATCTCGACTATTAGTACAGTAACTAAGGTGTGATTCAATGTATAATTTACCACTGCTTGTTGAACCTCTATTCCATATACCGAATGTGTAAAACGTTATGCCCAATTTTGAATGCAAGAAGTAGTATTTATTTATTTACTATTTATTTGTTTCAACACCATGGTGTCCACACCTGTGGAGTAACGGTTAGCGCGTCTAGCCGCGAAACCAGGTGGCCCGGGTTCGATTCCCGATTGGGGCAAGTTACCTGGTTGAGGTTTTTTCCGGGGTTTTCCCTCAACCCAATATGAGCAAATGCTGGGTAACTTTCGGTGTTGGACCCCGGACTCATTTCACTGGCATTATCATCTTCATCTCATTCAGACGCTAAATAACCTAAGATGTTGATAAAGCGTCGTAAAATAACCTACTAAAATAAATAAACACCATGGTTATCTGAAACGAACCATAATCATAACCATAACACAATTATTCTACTCGCACTCAACAAAAGCTTCACAAAATAACAACAACACTAATCATTGTACACAGGGTATGTTTTAACGAATAGAAATAGAGCATAACTTTGTACACATCCGATGTATTCAACACTTAGAAACTAGCACAACGTAATGAGCCATGGATTTTTACTTAAATATGGGTATTATGTGGGGTGATTAGTTGCTATCTCAAATGTAGTCAACGAGACCTATAAAGGCCTAGTCTGGCAATGCAGAGAATTCTAATTTTCTAATTGAAGATACTTGTAACGCAACATTTATTACCCTGGATGTTAAGATAATAAGCGAGGATAATGTCTAGCACAGTTGAATTCTGATGAGAAATTGTGGTAACTAATGTCACAAATGCTCTTATTCAGAGACAGGTCTCTTTTATGTGATGCCATAAATCTACAACACGGACTTTCAAGAGTTATTTGTCAATCAAAGAAATTATACCAAGAAATTTTTATCGTTCTCAGAAATCCATCACTCCTATTTAAATCTGCAGTCATCAACTTGGCTCTATAACAAGGATGATAATCATTTGACTGCTGAAGATGACATATTAAGGACGAAAATGTAATTGTACAATTATGAAGTAATTTATCTTCGTGAAAGTACTAGTTCTTAAGTATGCTTACAGAATATCAATTTGCCAATATTCTCGTTACTGTCTTTTGAAATAATTCTGCTTAAAGACAGATCCATTAAGGCTTGATGGTCTGATAAACATTCATTTTCAATTGTAAATTTGATATATTGCCAGAGAATTAAATCTAAGACAAACACAAAACTTGATGGAGGACATTTCTTTGATTTTCATTTATATTCTTTCTATGTTTATATATACTGTACTTTCCTTGTTTATTTACAATGGCTCTTCTTTTTCCTATTTAACTGTTTAAAATCTGTCTCTTTGTAGAAACAATTATATTTAATGATGATGATAGACATTATGAATGATAAAATAACACATGTTGTGGTATTAAATAATATATATTTCAAAATAACTTCCTTTCTTAATTTTCTAATTATGTACACTGGAATATTACTATATCTACCCATGTAAAATTACTACCATGCAATATATTTTAAAATGTTTGTTGAATTAATTTTTGGCATAGACATTAAAATGTTTTTCCGATAAATGATTTAGTTATAATTGAAAATGAACATGATCTACATTCTCACATGAACGCATATACACTTACATACAAATGTTTATCTTGTTAATATTATACGATTTTGTATTTAAAAAAATATATCAATGAAAATAACGTCACTGATTAAAGTTCTCGTTAACACTTTGTTAAAAACATAAAATTTACTCTGTCACACGTTAAAAGTGTTAAAATTGTTAAAAAGGTATTTACCTTCGACAGACAGCCCGTTTCGACGCTATTTGTCGTCGTCTTCAGTGTCTCTTGAACCACTGCTGATTTTGGCTCTGCGATGTGCAGTTGTCGATGGTAGGGGTGGGGGTGTGTTGCTCCTATGGTGGGGGTTGGTTGTCTGTATGCTATGACGTACTATGACGTCAAACAATGTGTGCATATTGAACTGTAGTTGCGTATTAAGTATATATTGTGGGTGTGCTATTGTATTCTTATATATTTCGTATTGTTCTAGGATGTTTAACTGTGAACTTTTTGGTGTGATGTGTAAAATTTCCATATCTGTTTCTATATTATTGTAGTCATGATTATTGTCGATAATGTGATCTGCATAATTTGATGTAATGTAAGGTTTGGTTATAGCTTTAATATGTTCGTTGTATCTTATATGAAAGGATCTTCCTGTCTGTCCTATGTAAAAATGTGGGCAACTATTGCATTTTAATTTGTAAACTCCAGTTGAATTATATATATTTGAATGTTTAGTGTGGTTATTTAAGTATTTTTGTGTTGTATTATTTGTTTTGTATGCAATTTTGTACTTTAGTTTTCTGAATGAAGTTGCAATTTTGTGGGTATTGGTATTGTGATATGTTAATGTTATGTATTTATTCTCGTGTGCTGTTTGTGTTGGTTTGGTCTGTTTTTGTTTTGCCTTTTTTATTAGTGTGTCTATTATGTTAGGGTTGTATCCATTGTCTTGTGCTATATATTTTATTGTGTTTAATTCTTCAGTGTAGTTGTCATTGTTCATTGGTATATTAATTAATCTGTGTGTGTCATTGTACGGAAAGCTGCATGTTTATGTTGTATGGGATGATTTGATGAATTGTGTATATGTGTTGTGGTTGTAGTGGGTTTCCTGTATATTTTGAATTCGTGTCTGTTATTTGTTTTGGTTATGGTGATGTCTAAGAAGTTTATAGCTTGCTTATGTTCCATTTCTACTGTATACTTTAATTTGGGGTGTATTTTGTTGAGTTGTTGATGTAGGTTTTCTATTTGTCTTTTGTTTCCATTATATAAGACTATTATGTCATCTAGATATCGATGCCAGTACATTATTTTCTCTGCGTGTTTGTTGTTGTCGGTATTTAGTATGTGTGTTTGTTCTATGTTGTGAATAACGATTTCAGCTAATATACTTGATATAGGTGAACCCATTGGTAATCCTTCAGTTTGTGTATAGTATTTATTGTTATGTGTGAAATAATTTTGTTTAGTAATAATTCCTGTGATGTGTATAATTTCGTTAATGTGAGTCTGTGGTATGTTATTTTTGATAAGCATTTTCCTTAGTATTTCTAGTGTTTCTGTTACTGGTATGTTTGTATATAGATTTATGATGTCAAATGATGCTAATGTTGTATTGTGTGGAATGTGTTTGTGTTTTATTTTGTTAATTAAGTCTATGGTGTTGATTATTGTTGTTGGGTTTTCAAATTGTATACTATTTCTTATAATGTTGTCTATATATTTCGCTAATTTGTATGCTGGTGCATTCTTGTAGTTAATAAGAGGCCTGATTGGTATATTTTGTTTGTGAATTTTTGGTACTGCATTTAGTTTAGGTGCGTGAGGTTTAATTTGTTTCAATTGTTGTTTTTTGTTGTTAGGTATGATGTGAGTGTTTTGATTTATTGTATTTTTGACTATTGTTTGATATTTTGTTGTTGGATCTGTTTTTATTTCTGTGATGTTATTTTCGTGAAAAAATGTGTTAATTTTATCATTCATGTCTTGAACATTCATTATTACAGTGCAGATCCAACAACAAAATATCAAACAATAGTCAAAAATACAATAAATCAAAACACTCACATCATACCTAACATTCAAATATATATAATTCAACTGGAGTTTACAAATTAAAATGCAATAGTTGCCCACATTTTTACATAGGACAGACAGGAAGATCCTTTCATATAAGATACAACGAACATATTAAAGCTATAACCAAACCTTACATTACATCAAATTATGCAGATCACATTATCGACAATAATCATGACTACAATAATATAGAAACAGATATGGAAATTTTACACATCACACCAAAAAGTTCACAGTTAAACATCCTAGAACAATACGAAATATATAAGAATACAATAGCACACCCACAATATATACTTAATACGCAACTACAGTTCAATACGCACACATTGTTTGACGTCATAGTACGTCATAGCATACAGACAACCAACCCCCACCATAGGAGCAACACACCCCCACCCCTACCATCGACAACTGCACATCGCAGAGCCAAAATCAGCAGTGGTTCAAGAGACACTGAAGACGACGACAAATAGCGTCGAAACGGGCCGTCTGTCGAAGGTAAATACCTTTTTAACAATTTTAACACTTTTAACGTGTGACAGAGTAAATTTTATGAAAATAACGTGTTAAGGAATTTAAATTATGAAAACCATCTTCTGAACAGGAGAATGTTACATGACCAACTGGGCTGCTTAGCTTGATGCAGACTGGCAGCAATTTCTCTCAATAAGTTGACAGTATCTGAAAAATCTGCATAATTTTAATCCTTTAAACACAAGTAGGTCCGGAGGTATTTTACCACCCTTATAAATACAGTAATTTTACTTTTCCATACAGAGTAATACAAAAATATATTACAACACTGCAAAACATTTGATTGTGTAAGATTTTTTATTTATTAATTTTTTTTGTACCCAAGCTAAAGAAAGTGATGTTTAGATAATGCTCACTCTTCTAGCACCTAAATGATTTTGATTTTCTTCATATTCAGAAACTCATTCAAAGAGTGTATGGTATAAGATTTTTGTGGCTCCTGGAATCTCCTGACTAATTCTATTGGCATTTCATGTGTTTGTATATGTATGTGTGTGTGTTTGTGTGTCTTCTTACACTCCAATACTTTTGCACCAAGGTATCTTCTTTCTCTACAGTTGCACATATTTTAAGATGTTCCATTGGTCATCCTACCCCATTATCTCCTGGCCTAATTGGTTCATAAGTGGTGCCTCCTTGGTATCACTTGTGAGGTTCAGACCTGTCTTCCGACAGTTGACTAAACAACAAAGCATAGGAAACAGAAAAGTGTATTGAATATTCCTATTCTGTGTAAATGGCTTGACAAACAGTCATGGCCTGTCACAAACTGACAGAAGATTTTCGTGGTTCTTATGGAATTTCTTAATATAATTTCCCATGATTTGTCTTTAATTTTGTCCCTATTTCTTTCTTCTGGATTAGATGAAATTTATTGTGGATTATTTGTTTTATAAAATGAAAAGAAAATGGTTGACTTTGTTCCTGTATTATTGTTATATCTCTTTTTTGCCAGGGCATCTGCTATTTCATTTCCATGTATATTATAATGTGAAGGGATCCACTGTTTCCTAATGACCTTTTTTAATTAAAATATTAAATCTAAAAAACAAAAGCTATATATTTTATCACCTGTAACACTTACTGGTTACACCATTGATCCAACTGTACATTTCTAAAGACCTGCAAACCAAGTGAACGAAGTAGATATGGAGAAGAAACAGCACTACTAACCTTGCTGTAATTACACAAAGGATATTAACAGCTGGGAAGTCACAAGTTTTCTATTTGGTGCTCGTGGTACAATTATTAACTTTAGTGTGTCAGTTTGTAAAATGTTTGGATTAAATGTTAATGGTCTAAAAGAAAAAGGGTTGCAACTTTTGCATGACTCACTACACATTTTACATAATCATCACTTAATGTTTTTTTTTTTTTTTGTAACAGAGCTGTAAAGATTTTGTTAAAGTTGTTTATTATCCTATTATATAAGTAACAGCCCTTTCTCCTTTTTTTCTGGATAGTTAATTCCGTTCTTATTTTTTATTGCAAATTATCTTCCAAGATTATTTGATTTTTAAAGATATGTAACATAATTATGTAATTTTCTGTACAAATATTTTAACACTTGACCACTACCGGTATGTAAGTGTTTTATTGTATTTTAATTGTATGTACATACTATTGTAGAATGTATTCTCATATATATATTCAAGACTGAAGGTGTTCAAAGGAGTGAAAATGTTTGTTAAATAAATCATAATTTCTACTACAAATAAGTTTTAACTGAATCTCAAACAAAATACGTACGGTATATTCCAAGATTATATCAGTTGGCTGAATCTTTATAGTTACCCAGTGATGGGCAGCTCTCCTTTTATTGGATTTTTCTCTCTCGTTCAAAACAAATTGTACATTAAACCTTCACATTGCAAAGTAGACAACATAAACTGTAATCCATTTCTCAAAACTTCAACAATTTGCAGTGGAGCTTCAATAATAATTATTGTTAGCTTCGACTACTATTATTTCTACTAATCATCATTCGGTATTTGAAGACCATAAAATTCGATTATAGTCGAAATTCTAATAACTGTTATTTTTGTCGGATCATGAGAGAGAGAATCCGGAAAGGGATAGCTGCCCTATAACAAGGTGTACTGTTTAGTTACAATCTATATTCCTACTGGATGACTAACAATCGTACAATCTCATCCTGTCTTGTGCCCAATCAAAGAAAGCAGGTTATGAAACAATGAAATCTTGATAGTTATTAAAAAAGAATAAGATAATCTAGCCAGTTCAGAACCCCATCCATCCATTTCAAAACTACAATCATCATTTACTAAATGAATTTCAGCTGGAAATTTGTCGAGACCATGAGGAACCCTCTTCGTCTTCCAGTTAACTTTCTCTCATGTAGTGTACATAGATTATTATTTTAACATATGCATCTCTAAAGAATTATTATAAGTGGAATGGCTTTTGGTACATTTATTGATATAAATACAGTTTTCAATCATGTTTACTGCATTTTATTTTTGTTGCATGCAGTCATTGCAATGTAAATATTTTGTTTGGTTATGAGCTTTTTGTTTCTATAAATGGTCACAACAGCGAAAAGGAATTATAAAGAATGGGCACTGAGTGAATTTCCCTTATCTGTTTCTCTGCGCGCATGTGCTCCATTAGCATATACTGTAATTCCACTTTCAAATGCCAGAGGTCAATGTAATTGAGCACTTGCGAACGGAGGAACAGCAATCCTGATTTGCTGGCAAGTCTGCTGAAAAGCATTTCTGCTGTCGAATGCTGGTGCGATATCAGCGCCAACTCTAGGGAAAAAAGGCAGAACCTCCCGCTGATGCAGCTAGAACCAGTTTGAAGGTCACTGAAATAAGGCACTACTACATCAAAGGTATCAATGCGGTGTTCACACTTATAATTCCCTATATGTTGGTCACAACATTCTATTCTTGTAACATAGAGAACTAAGAGCATGTCTGCTATTAATTTCAATATGAAAATCGGTAAACAAACATGGCATCCCATCATTCAGTGGTTACTGAGTTTTACAGAATTCTTTAAGCCTTTCTGTTTCTTATGTAATAGATTTAATAATTTTTTAAATAAACTAAATCATTGCGACATTAAGAGATATCGGGCCGTAAGAATAAAGTTGAGCATATCCTTTTACTCTACTATTTTGAAGGATGTGCTTCAGATTTTAATAATAAAATGCAGAGCAAAACCTTCTGCTCTTGATGACGCAATAGGAAAAGAGCACTTGCTTCACAGGAAGAAGCATTTGCTTGGAGCACAACCTTTTGCTTCAGAATTAGAAAAAATGTATGAATAAAGTGAAGCATATTCTTCGATTCCGAAGCATATCCTTCTAAAAAGTGAAGTCTGGTCAGGAGCAGACTCATCTCTGTAGTTTACTGATCTGGTTGAATTACCGGTCGCATTACGTCGTGAAAAATACTACAAATTACGTTGGTGTACTGTTAGGTAGCAGTATAATAGTTTATATACACTTAATGAAGAAAATATCCAATGGATTACATCACATTTTCTCGAGGAAACACAGGAGATAAGAGGAGGGGCCCAAGTGCTAGCGTGCTGTCTACAATCCCGGAGGCCCGGATTCGATCCTCGGCCATGTCGTGTTGGAATTTGTGGTAGACAAATCAGACGTTGCAAAGAGTTTTCTCGGGATACTCCCGTTTCCCTGCAATATTCCATTTCATCTATTATCTGCAATAGTAAAAATAGGTTAGAGTGAATTCTTGGGAGTAGTACGGGTTTCCGATGCTGATATAGGAAGGGCTTGGAGCTCCGGTATTGCAGAAGAGATGGGTATACATTGGACAACTATGAGTAAAACTATTATTAATGTATTTAAATATAACGGAAAAAGCGAACAAATGGCTCAAGTTGTCACCATCATTACAAGATACAAACCTGAATGGTTATAGAAATTAAATTTTCCGAGTGATAAAATTAGGAGTATGTTGCAAGCTACATGCAAAGCAAAAGAATGCTTTACTAGTGTTGCAGTTGGCCAGGGTCCGTTCTTGACTGTAGAATAAGGAAAAATTCATCAGTTCGTGATGTGTTCAGTGGATTTAAAAATACTTGTCCTATTGAGTGACGGCTTCGAACCATGGCTCATGGTATCATATCGAAATCGGATTTTTAAATAAAGAGACAGTTATTTATAACAGAACGTTCCTTTGGCCAACTATGAAGCAGGTTTCCCATTCTACAATACGCCTGTACAATGCTGCCTCAAACATCCCAACAGTCATATTGTTTGTTGCTTTGTGTTGCACAATGTAAGCTAGCGAAGTACCTATATGATCATAATTATGACTTTACAGACAATATATAGGATTTAAATGAAGATAAAAATACTGAAGGGCAAGAGGAACCTGCCACTTGAAGGACTTCAAATACATTCACGTCACTGCATTGGTTTAATTTTACTACTCGTATTTTATTGATGCACACAGATTAACGTAGAAACTTTAATTAACTATCAGTATTTCTTATAGTAGGCTTAATTATAATATTTAATAATGCTGTTATGGGTACTTCAAAGACGCATGTTAAGAGGAATTTATTAGTATGCCGAATTTTCTTACAATAATTTTTATCATTTTCTGAAATGCTACCTCTTTTTTTTTCCTTTCCACTTCTGGAACTAGTCACTTTTTTCTAATATTCCAGGATGTGTAGCTAAAAATATAATTGTACTTTCAAGGGGCACAAAACTACCGCTGTCTGAATCGGAAGATGCAGTTTTAATCACGTGGTATCCTTATTCAGTTGTGATTGAAATGTAAAGTAAAAGTAAATCCATGGCTTAACAGCCCTGAAGGGCCAAGACCGACCAGCCGGCTGCTGGCCTCACGTTCACATGCCGAAGTAGAGGTGGACGATCATCCAACCAGAATGGAGGTATCGTGTGGTTAGCACGATGATCCCCCCAGCCGTCATAACTGGTTTGCGAAACCGGATTTTCGCTACCTATCGTAGCTCCCCAAGTGCATCACGATGCTGGGTGGGTACCGGACCCATACACTGGCCGAAATTTTATGAGAAAATTTCTTCCCTCACGAGGACTCGAACCAGCGTGCATTCCGTAACGCGAGTCCTAGGCAAGATACCTTAGACCACGTCGCCACGGTGCGGGACTGTGATTGAAATGAGTGTGGTTTATTAGCATCAGAAGGAAACTTGCTTTGTCATTGGGATGCCTACCATTGCTGCTTATCGCATTTCTTTATGAAACCGAACACCCGCACTCAGCTGACAAAGAGCGCCGACAAATACACAGTACTGCAACATGAAACGACACAACAACATTCGTGAGCACATGCTCCTGTCTTAGAAGCATAAGGTCGAAGGATAAGGTAGAGGTTATTCTTACAATTCGAAGCATATGCTTATACTTCAACCTCTTGCTTCGGAGCACATCCTTATACTTCAAACTCTTGCTTCGAAGGAAATCCTTCAGTTTTATTCTTATGGCCCATTATATTGTAATACATTGATTTGATCAAAGTTACAATCTAACAGGAAGATTTTTATACCAAATATGACTGCGTTTTACTCTGAGAAAAAAATGTCGGTATAACATGGACGATTATCATTTCCATAATTATCACAACTTTGTGGAACGAATAATTGATGTAATCGAAGCTCTATTGTATATCAAAATTCTTTAATATTACAATGGAAAGAATGTTTCTACTATGACTGCTTACATTAAACAGAATACAGTATTATTACTGTTTATATAAAAAAAAGAGTAAGTCAATCCAATTTTTGGTTTTGATTAGTATTTTACACAATTTTCAATTCACTTCAAGCCTATTGTAGCCTTGCTAGTTTGCGTTTAACTGCTCCTTCAAGTGATACTGTTCTTTATCATATAAATACATGTGATAAAACCAACAGTTGACAGCGATGGGGGAAATAAATTTAGAGAAGATCCGCGAGATGTTTGCCTTCCAATGCTTGCAACTGCCGAGGTCATATCAGCATCACCAGTGTGCCGGACTTTTGTCCCGCAAGAGTTCTTTTACAAGCTAGTAAATCTACTGACATTTAAGTATGCTTAAATGCCATCAACCTGGGCTGGGATCGAACCTGCAACCTCGAACACAGAAGGTCAGGACTATAGCCTACCGACTGTGTCATCCAGGCCGCATTCCTGGCACAAATTCAAATGTTGAAAGATTATTCTCCTGCATGTACTCATGAGAGAAGAAACAAGTTGCATATAAATATAGTAAAAATCAATGCTTATTGAGGATTGTGTTATAATTACTCAATACTTAAAAACAAACAATATTATCACAAGAAATCTATTCTTCAGAAAAGTAATGTTAAGTGTACTGATTTATAACAATGTATTCTTAGGTGAACCTGTTTTGCGAGGGTACATTTTCAATTCAGTTTGTTCAATTTATTAAGTAGCCTACTTTTTTTTTCAATAACAGTATTTAATTTTGTTTTTATCTGTCGAAAGACAACATGGATATGCGCGATGGAAAATATACATCAAAGCATAATTTTTAAAATTAGTGCTGAGTGTTCCATATTTTTTACCAGACATGTACACACTAGACCAATAAGTTAGTTTTCCATTTATACGTGGATTTAGACTGTGTACTACTTGTCTGTGAGTAGAATGTTTTGTGGTCACTGACACGTGGTTAATGTTTACATCAGGACTCAAACTAAGAGTGGACAGACTTTATAGATGCAGTGTCTTAGGAAGCAAACAGTACCAGCCACTAGGTTTAAAACCACCTAAACAACAGTGAACCACTTAAAGGTTATGAACCATGTCTAGCTAACATCATGTGCAATCCCTCAACAGTTGAATGCTACATGAATGAGTGCTAATATTGCCCTGGAGTAAGTGAACTTAAACATGGACCAATAAACAAATTTGATGATGAAGTGACTGACCAGATAACGTACACAAAGTGGACTGAAATAGACATATGTATACTAAAAACTGTCATTAAGAACAGTGATGAGTTTATTGACGAATTCTATGAAGTACTACTGAAACTGAAGACTCATGCTTTCATAGCAAATCAACAGAAACAGTTTTATACATATATAAGAAATAACTTACTTAATGGAGAAGTTCTCATAACTAGAGCCTGGATTCTTATGTAATTACATACCGGTATTGCATTCCTTTATTTGTAGACTACTGAAAATTTAAAATGTCGACAATTTGTGGTTCTGATATGGTTATAGTTGAGTTTCATTTTACATATTCTTAGTAATATTACATACTTTACATATTATGTAAAGAATGTAACATTTTTGTACATATCTAGGCAATAATGAAGTTTTCATTTTTTATTTTTTTTTATTAAATTCGTTTTATTGAATTGAATATTGAATTTTCTTTCATATATACTTCCGAGATAAATCTTAACGTAAAGAGAGAGGGCATAGACTGATGTCGTTATGTTCTGTCCACAACTATATAAAATACTTAAATTGCTAAGCTGGCTTAAAAGAATAGTTCTTTTAAAAATAAAAATAAACATAAAACTGGGGATACCAACCCTTTGTCTGTAAAACACAGTAGTCCAGAGTATCTCAACTCTATACATTTGCACTAATGCTTTCTCAGAATCTGGGATGGTCAGGTGCGCCGGTCATTTAACTTTGTTACAAATTGAAAGTAGGCTATTAGCGATGGGTTGGGTTTGGGTCGGGTGTCAGATAAGTCAAAATACCATTATGTGTGCAATACAAAAATATTTTTCTAAGAAATCTTAAGGCTCAAGAAGAAGCATAGATTGTGGCACAGGCAAGTTGTATTTGCAAGCTATACAATGGGCTGGAAATGGCAAAGACTTTACAGTCTGCATTCTCCCATTTCAACTGACCATTTAAATTGTAATGACTGACTAGTGTACCGTACATTAGTGGTGTTCAGTCTGATATGTGAAGTAAACTTGTTGAAAAATGGCTCGAACTGCATCTAGTCTTGCGTCAAAACTAGATAGTGGTCGAGTATTGACGAATATTTTACAAGTGGTAAAGTGACAAGGGTGTAACAAAACTATAGGGTGTTCCATGAAGTCACAACTTGATCAACATTTACGCAGTGCATTGCATATAAACAGTAAATATTGTGTGTCTTCCAAACAGGTACTCTTAACTCAAATGGGACAGTCAGGTTCAAAAGGTGAGTTTTTTTTAAAGATATACGCAGGCAATGATAGCTGCAAACATTCCATGAAGCAAACTTCAGGTGCCGGAATATCGTTCATTTCTTGAAAAGTATTTCAATAGATCAATTCCAGACGAGTCTATGCTTTGAAAGAATTATCTTGATACACAGGATACATTAACATGTATTTGAAGTGATATTCAGAACTCCTACATCTGGATTGCAGTTGATGAAATGACAAGATGCCTTAGGATGCTACATAGAAAACCTTATTGTTGGGAAACTGTATCCAGAAACCCCTTCTAAGCCACACCTTAATTAGTTCGAGAATCCTTTAACAAATTAACCATGTAACAATTGCACGATTTGTTAATGATGGCTAAAAGTTTTGTGGTCTGAAGGCATACAAGCAGATAAAGTACTTGTTGTGTATTCAGATACTGCGGCCTATATGCTGAAAGCCACTAAAACATTGAAAGTTTTTTACCCTTGCACTGTTCATTTCACGTGTTTAGTGCATGCACTACAACATGTTGCTGAAGAAGTGAGATGCAATTTTACGAACATAAACAATTTAATAGCGTTAACAAAAAAAAAGTATTTGTGAAAGCTCCAATGAGGGTTAAAGAACATCTGTCGCATGTAGCCTTGTCACCTGAGCCTATCTTAACATAATGGGGCATTTGGCTTCAAGCTGTTAGTTTCTACAATGAACATTTTGAAGCTGTTAAGTCAAATGTAGATTCATTTTCACCAGAGTTGGCAGCATCAGTACTTATGAGGAGATTCTCAGAGTGCCTCAGTGAACCGATACCCATTCAGAACAATTTTACTTGGATTGCAGAGAGTATTACAAAACTAGAGATCATTGACCTTCCACTTCAAGAATCCATGGAAATTATGAAATTGTGGAGAATGCTAAACTGAAACTTAGTAGTGCCATGGCAGGACAAATCGGCATCAGAGTTTCTAATAAACTTCATGCAATCTTGGAACGAAATCCAGGTTATTCAAGTTTACTATCTGTTTGCAAGATCATCAGTGGAAAACAAGAACTTCCGGAAGATATTTTGAGCAAGTATTATTTTTTTAATTATGCACTGGTGACTTCCTGCAATGTTGAGCGATTCTTCTCAGCCTACACGAAAATTTTATTGGGTCAGTGCCAAACCATCACAATGAAAAATTTGGAGAAATATTTGATGACACACTGCACATCACGCTAAAAAATGTGGTGAATAGGAACGAATTTTTACTATTTTTTATTTCTTTGTGACAAAGAGTAAACATAATAATACCGGTAAGAGTGTTTATGTTTTCATTCATATTGAGTGAATAAATAAACACTCATTATTATAGGTATTTAATCCTTGACACAAAGAAATAAAAATTAGTAAAAATTTGTCCCTATTCCCTCCATTTTACAGTACTGAGGGACTTTTACTTAATATGGGATTTAAAGACGTATTCCATATTAACTACCAGTATATTTAGTAATTTTTCTTTTTTTTTTTCTTTCAGGGCATGAAGGCAACAAGAAATTAGGTACAACAATGAATTTTATAATACAATCCGCGAATTACAGTATACAACATTTTAATATTTGAAGTATTTTGATTATGCAGTTAATTTGATAGTTTAATAAGAAACTATACAGTCAAAATTAGAAAATATCTTATATTTATGTAAATTATCTACGATCAATTTCTCGTAAAATATGGAGGTATTTAAAATAATTTTATGGTTTCGAGTCATGTCACAATAAAATGAATGAGTACATATTTTTGTGAATTTAATGCATTAATAAACAGTGATTTTAAATTACATATTTTCCCGGTATTTACTACATTTTTATGTACATATTTCGAACTTCGATATTACATAAAAACACAGGGCCTACTCATAACTAGCGATTTTGCTGAAAATTATTAATTTGTGCTTCAGGATGAAGTACAGTCCTATCACTGGACTAGCAGCCAAGCCACAGTGCATTCTTTTGTTGTGTACTACAATGAGTGCAATGAAACCAAACAGCTCAACTATGTCTTCATTTCAGATTGTTTAGAGCACAATATAGTGTCCTTAGCCATCTTTCAGTTAAAATGGATCTCAATATTAAAAGAAAAATTTCCAAATTCATTCATTCATAGTATTCTGCCCAAAGGCAGGTCTTTCATTACAAACCCAGCATTATCCAGTCTTTCCTATTTTCTGCCTTCCTCTTTGTCTCCTCATATGAGCCATATATCTCAATGTCGTCTATCATTTGATATCTTTTTCTGCCCCGAACACTTCTCTTCCCAGATATGAAAATTATTTTATACTTTTCCAATGGCAGGCAGTGCTGCGCCATATAAAAACCGGAAAAGTTTTCACAACACAATTTATGGTGATGTGCTTGTGATAGGCTTGGGGCAGTGATGGTTCGTGCCTAAAATGACAATATCTAATTTATGAAAAATTAAAAAAAAATACTACAATTCTTTAAAGAATATAGCGATTTTTCTTTATGTTATCATTCTGTCTTTCAATATTCAGCCTGAAAACTGAGCTAACCTATTGCCTAATTTCAATATTCTGTCTGAAAGCTGAGCTAACCTATTACCTAATTTCTGTTCTTCCAAGGACTGATAAATCTAGGCAAGCATTCTTACGAACAATTCTCTTGCTTCTTAATTTTGTGTCAAATGGCTTGAACCTGACACACCAGTGCATGTCCAGCTCGTATCTTTACCCTTAGCAAATAGTAGGCACAGGAAACAAAATAAGTTATTTGTAGGTTCACAACCGCAAATCCAGCTGTTTTTTTCATATATTTTTACATTACAAGCCCTGCAAAATGTCTTACTTTGGGTTGTTTGTGCTTGCTTTAAATCGAGTTGAGATAACAGCCTTCCAAGCTTCTTTATTTTACACTTATCTTCCAAGATTAAAACTGAAAAATTTGTTTGTAAAAGATATTGAACACTATTCATTATCTTTAGAAACGAACACTGGTCACACTCACAGATGAATATATATTAAGACAAAACACCAAGAACGACTATTCTTACATTTCTGCCATAGTGTGTTGGCTTTCTTACTATTACGTCACTGGACAGCTGTGCTCAGTGCCAGTGCATGCACATGTTTCCCCTGCAGCATTCCCCCCTTACCTTTCACCCTGCACGCAAGTCCAGAAGCTGCCTCGGCGAGGTTCAGAGGAAAAATTGAACCTCGTAAGCATGTATTCATTCGATCTCTGCAATTCATAAGTTTTCATATGACAAAAATAAATCAAGTCACAAGTAAACTTATTAAAGTTGAGCAAAAAACAAAGAATGATAGTGTAAATTATAAATAAATTTATTTAAATAATTAAATTATTTTTTCTGGAGATTCTCTGAACCATTGAACGCATAGAATGCACCGCCACTGGCTTGGAGATACTGTCAATGACAACCAAGCTTACAAAAGCCATATGAAAACCAAGTCATATCACCCAGACAACATTACGATTTTACAAAAAGTAAAAATATTCCTGCTATCCATTTTAAATTTTGTGTAATGGAGAATATAAGGAAAGAGAAAGTACAATAGATTATTATCATGGTTCGGTGTCTCTAAAACTATCTTAGGAACTCATAAACTGCATTCTCTTATACCTATGTCACAATTTCAAGCTGTGAATAAGCCCTACTCTTTCAGCATTAAAACAAGAATAAAAACAGTTTTCAAACAGGATGCTTCCATAGAAGAGTGGCGTCTCATTGAATCTGGTTTTTGTTACAATTGCCATAATCAATAGCAACACGTCTCAAACTTTAAGGCAGGTCGCCTGCATTCTTGCAAAGGACCTTAAATCTAGAAAGTTCAAACTTAGTGTTCTACAGCCAAAGGGACCTGCTCCTTCATTGTTTTACCCAACACCAAACCCAGAAATTTTGGGTGTGCCAGTACATTCTCTCCTGAGAAAGATTGAGCTCCAGATCACCAACTAAAAGAGTCTATACACTAATCAAGAATGAGATATCATCACTTCTAGAAAAAAAAAAGTTTCTTAATCGTAATTCTTGTATAAGTGGGTATAGTACAGGAGGCAAGACCTGTCCTGTGCCATGACTATATAGAGGAATGAGTATAGATGAGGAATATAGGTTTTAGTCTGAGAAGAACTTCTGTGTCAGTAGATTTGTATAATATTAATCATGAAACAAACTCTCTTTCATTCTTTTCCCTATCACATAGGTAACATGCCAAATTTCAACCCCCTCCCATCTATATATAAGTAATAATTAAGAAATTAATTTTTCTGTGAAGTTTTCATAGAAAATTAGCCACTGAATAGTGTTGTGTTAACTGTGTCAAAGAAAGTGCACTTAAAATTTCTGACAAAATGCAGAAGATAGTTATAAAATCATTTCAATGCAGTTATTTCTATTTCAGGTAAGTTTTAAAAAAAAGTCCATAGATTACAGGTATAAATTCTGATAAAATGCAAAAGATAGTTATAAAATCTTTTCAATGCAGCTATTTCTATTTCATAAGTTAAAAAAAGTCTATAGATTACAGGTATAAATTCTATGTCACCTGAGATAAACTGTATTTGGTAAGTATAATACTGAAACTCTCTTTAAAGAAAGTAATGTAAATTCCTGTTCCTTACATGTAAAGCATTGAATTTAAACTGGGTGATCCAGACTCAGGAGTAGATTTTGTGAATGGATTTTAAATAAAGTACATGATGGAAAAATTGGTCCCAATCTCATTTTTTTTTCCCCAGATGAAGCTTGGTTCTCTTACATGCTCATGTTAATATGCAAGAAATGTGTGAAAAATGAAGGTAAACATTTCCAGCATCTCCTTGCATAACACAGGGTGACTGACCATCCATCCCAATTTTTCCAGGAGCCCCAAATTTAGTCCTCCTATCCCAGATTTTTCTGGAGGCATTTCAGGATGCCAATTTGTCCTAATTTTGTCAAGAAGTTATGATTTATCCCTGTTAGAGTTTTCTATATTCATAGTAATGTTTTTAATGGATGTGAACTTTGTAGTTGGTAATATAGTCGACCTGTTGCCACTACTGGTGTTACTGTATATCTCATTCACTTCAAAACTGACTTGAATATGGGTGGTAGCCAATAAGAGGAGCTGGCAGTGCCAGTATTCCAACGTGCTGTGACTGGACTGCAAGAGATGTTATAAGCCATGTGATAAGTATCTAAAGTTTTCACTCCACGTGGTATAGTAGTATGATACTATAAGTTTTCATTTTCATACAACTCATACGACAAGTATTCTCCTCCTCATCAGTCACCGTTCTAAGAAAACATCTACTGATAGAATCAACAATACTACTGGGTTGACATATCTCAAAGTTATATAGATGTAAATGCATTTATAGGTATTTAGGAGTGATAGGGCCAATCATTATTTTGTTTATTTAAGCTATTGGCGGCTATTGCTGTCTATTTTTGCCCCTTTCATCATTTAAAAAGAAATTGAAAGAGTATTTATCTGCAATTTTAAGTTATTTTAACAACCAACATTTTATTTGCCTTCAACTTATCCTCCTCATACACAAGTTTAATGTTAACTATCCCACAGGTATCCTTTACAGAACTTAATTTCATTATATTAATGAAATTACTAGTGTGCTTAAAAACTCCTCCCACCCAGCCAAATGCTATTAGTGAAAAGTGCAAACTGTATTGTCTCTAAATATTGGATTACAGGAACTAAAATCTGTCAAAATGAAAGGTAATAGTACTACAGTTGTGACACACTATAATAAGCCCCAGTTAGTTGAAGTAGAATGATTTTTTTTTCTGTGATGAAAACTGTTCTATCTGATAGAAGACAGAATTTAACATCAGAAATTCTAAATATGTACCTCGCGGTAATGTGCAAAGAAAACCATTAAATTGCATGAATATCGTACAAATTAAGTGACAAAATATATTATCTCTTTTCTTAGCATTTTTTTCGTGTATTTTTTTTTATCTTTTATGTGTACCTATTGTGCCTTTTCTAGATTTAAAGAGCCTTTTTTCATGTTTTAATTGCCATTTTTGTCTGGTTATTTTAAATATTATAAATGCCTAAACAACCAGGCTCTACTTATTACTGGTATCATGATAAACCTCTTATATACCAGTACTATAAAATCATTACTGCTATCATCTCATGAATTGTGCCTTTCATGAAATTCCACAAATTCATAAAATATCTATGGTATATAAATTTTCCTTACAAGATTACATAATCCATTTGCTCTAATTTTTAAAACAAAAATATCTTTCTATACATTACACATAAATGAATGGTGGTTGTATTATGCAACGCCATAAACTTGGAAGTTTTTTGTGTGTAACATGCAAACTTAGCAGCACATTCAACAATTGCTATTAAACAAAATGGCGTAAACTATGAAACGTTTTTACCAATCTGACAGTATTGTGGTACAACATCAGTTTAGAGTGAGATTCAGTGCAGGGAAGTTCCACAATGATCAACAATTAATTAAATGAGAAGATTGCTGAAGAAATTTGAAGAAACAGGTTTTGTCTTAAACAACAGAAAAGATGGTGTTAGCAGACCAAAGTTCATTAGAATTCCTGGAAACAACGCACACTTACAGCAAGCACTTAATTGTTGTACTGCAAAATCTGTAAAAGGTCTGCTGTAATAGTTATTTAAAACAATCATCAATCATCCAGCTTAAAATAATCCTGAAAAGACTTACAAATGTTCAATTTAGGCAAGCACTAACTGGAGGTAATAAACAAAGACGTGTTGCCTTTTGGAAATCATTCAGTCAATTTCTGTAGAAGAATCCTGCAACAATCAACCACATTTGGTTACCTGATGAGGCTAATTTCAATTTAATATCTGGAGGAGAATCCTGCAGCAACCAATCACATTTAGTTCTCTGATGAGACTAATTTCCATCTAAACATTTACATTAATAAACAGAACATGTGTACCTGGAGTCTGGGAATCCACATTCAATCATTGAGGTGTTTTCACATATTCTAAAAGGAATACAGAGTATGGTGCACTATTTCATCTGCTGGAATTATATTTTTCCAACAAGATGGGGCCAGCCCAAAAATTTAATGTCCTTAATTATCTAAATGAACACTTTCATTACAGAATACTCTTCTGTCATTATTATGAACAATTTTATGGACGTGGATGATTCTAGTCATTGTAACCACTGAATCTAAATTCCTGTGGTTGTCTCTCGGGTCTCCTAAAGGACAACATATACAGGAATAACTCACAATAAATGAAGAACTGAAAAATGCTATTATGGCTGCTGTGAACAGCATCTGTGAAGAAACACTAGTTCTGGTAATAAACAAATTTGATATAGTTGGTGACAGAACATGACAGCCTTCCCTCATACCACTCCATTACATCCTCACTGAAGATTTCACTTGCAATTTACTTCAATGTACAGTATATGAGTGCTATAAGAAGGGGATGTCGTCCACAGTGGAAATGCTTACAAAAATAATGCAGGGGTCAGGGTGAGTATTTATAACCTTCCTTCCAGGAAAGAAAGCCATAATGTTTTGTCACGAAGTATACATGTTTGTGAAGGGTGTTGGATGCAGAAGGATCACATACTGATATGAGTCAAAACTCCTACGCCTATGATGTTTCTTTTTTTATAGGTTATTTTACGACGCTTTATCAACATCTAGGTTATTTAGCGTCTGAATGAGATAAGGTGATAATGCCGGTGAAATGAGTCCGGGATCCAACACCGAGAGTTACCCAGCATTTGCTCATATTGGGTTGAGGGAAAACCCCGGAAAAAAACCTCAACCAGCTAACTTGTCCCGACCGGGAATCGAACCCGGGCCACCTGGTTTCGCGGCTAGACGTGCTAACCGTTACTCCACAGGTGTGGACTCCTATGATGTTGTACGACACCAAAATCATTCATGTAGGTGCTATGAATAGAAAGGCATTTTCATTTTAAAATACTGTATCTTTCTGTAATGTCCCTGTGCATTCCCACCTATGTATAGAGCTAATAATAATAATAATAATAATAATAATAATAATAATAATAATAATAATAATAATAATAATAATAATAATAATAATAATAATAATATACCATGTGAGAGATGTTACAAATTTTATAAGCCCTTTCTGAGATATGTGATATTTTATAATCTCCATATATCTTCATGTTGTTTATGCAAAGGACTATTTTCATAACAAAATAATTTCTAGAATGCATCCAGGCATTTTTTTTTCGAATATTCACAAATAAATGTTTCAAGAAAGAGCCTATTAACCTATACATCGTCCCATAATGTCTGAAAGGAAATGTAAACATTGTCGGCAGAGGAGGAGAGAAGTATAATTGCTCTTCAACCAATGGCAGAGGTCTCATTCCACACTCGACTTGAAATAGGGCAGTCTGAAGCATTTTACCCCTACCCAATTTCAAGTTAAAATGGAATGAGACCTCTGCCATTGGTTGAGTAGCAATTCTCTCCTCCACTGTCGGTAATGTTTACTTCTCCTGTCAGACATTACAATACGAAGTATAGATAGATTTGATGTATCCTCTCATGTCTGGAAAAAAAAAAAAATGGTATTAATTACTATAGTATAATGTGATAATAAATTATTTATTTCAAGAATTTATTAAGCAATGGATGTAATTCACAAACTATTCACGAATCTTGATGATATAATCAAAACAGTTGAAGAAAAAAGTGCTCATACAAGCGGTAGAGGAAGTAATTAAATTATGTAAGTCCTTCTACAAGGTTTCAGAGATGAGGAGATACTAAATAAAATGTAATAGTTTTAGTCTTTAATATATAATACTGCAAATGTTTATTTGGTTTAATATTACAATATTTATAGTATTAATAAAATACTTTGAAATAACATAAAGATAAGTTTAATTTTAGTACTTACAGTTTAAATTTTCATTTCATTTTCTGATCTACAATATTTTTTAATTAGTAGTAAACGTTTTGGTTCAGAAATTAAGGTTCTTTTTCAATACTAGTATCTCTTTTTTACAACGCAATTGGCTACTTAAGTTATAGAACTTAGTTTTTGAAAAATATTTACTAACACCCCTTTTTTTTACTTTAATTTTCAAGTCCTTTCTTTTAACTTTGTTTATTACATTTTTTAATATTAATTCATTGTTACTATGTTGTTTAGATTCTAAATAAATTATCATAGTTTCAATACAAAATAAGAGAAACATAACAAAAAGACATACTAGCATTTTCGGGGATGTTTAGCTTTAATTGTAAGGCACTGCTATGATTGAACCCAGTCATTTAATTCAATTTTATCGCAAATGTACATAGCAGACAGCCTCACAAAAAACTGCTCTGTGATAGGGTAAAATATTTCTTTCCCACTCCATACACAAGCCAGCAGCTTTATTTCGGTATTGATATACTGGTATTGTTTTTCTGTAAATAAAGTTATAAATAATATATCAGTAACAGAATTTGCCTCGATATCTCACTCCCTTTGGCCTTGGCCTTTTAATATTTTTCATTATTAACTTGCCGATGCTGCCTTTTATATTAGCACTTAGGAGTTTCTGGCAAATGGAGAAGAGGAGAGGAGGAGAGATAAGTCTCAAGAAGAGAGGATGACTAAAAAGGGGTTTGGCCAAAACTTCGGCAGCAAAAACAGGACACCAAGTAGAACACAACTTTTGAGTAGTAACCCACGTCCACCAATGCTAATATGCAGCATTATATTAATACAAAGTTTTATTCATTCAAACTTGGCGGGGGGGGGGGGGAAAGTGCTTTCACCACTGGTAACTATGTTCATGGATAGTTCATGTTGGTCAACTGCAATCGAGTTCAGTATCTTGCTACCAAGTCTGGATATATGTACATAATTAATTCTAATAACCTAAAGCCGAAGATTGGCACTGGTGAATGCACTATTGGTTCCTGTTCCAAAGCCAGTAGAAAACAAAGGTCCCTATATGATACCAAACTTCTGAACAACTCTGTACATACACTGTTTTTGAAAATATGCCAAATAACAAAAAATGAAAACATTAGACTCAAACACAAATTACAAAGAAAACCACAAATAATGCCACTGAACTATGAAAAATATCTCAAAACATTACATTTTATTAACTCTGTACTTAACAAATAAACATGGATTAAATTCGTAAGTAAACTGCCACAACTCATTACTTCATAGCAGTGACGGTTTATAAAATAAACGTTTTTTACTTCTACTGTTAGAAATTATAGGTTTACTGCAAATAGTTAAATGAACACAAAAGTCATGCTCAAATGAATTCTTACAGTATTCCTTTCGATTGAGATATGCATGTCTGTGTGTGTGCGCACACACACGAACAAACACTTAGCAACGTGTAATAATTCAAGTGTATGTCTTTGTGTGTGTGTGTGTGTGTGTGTGTGTGTGCACGCGCGCATGCAAACACTTAGCAATGTATAATAATTTAACATCGCTTTAAATAATATTGGTGTCGCATATTTTTAGATAAATTGAGTTATTTTAAATATTGTAGGATAACATTGCAAACGTCTGTCAATGAAAATAATGCATTTTTATGCTTCTCATGCCAGTTCTTTGCTGTTGTTCTATTTGATGTTAACTACTCAATAATTATATTTTCAGAATCCAACATATTTATAAATTATGAATTACTTGCCTCTAGCAAATTCTGGGGACAAAACAAAAAACCGAATTAAGGTTTGAAATATTTGAAAATAATAATATTATGCTGTTTATCATGTAATAATGAACTTGAAGGTGCAATACTACTATAAATTTGTGAACTTTGCCCATCTAAAATATTTTTACGACAATTGTCACTGTTTCTAGTTAACTGACCTCAACCTGTTTAATTAAAGAGACTCCTAATCACAAATATGTATACAGAGAGCTTAATATAAAGATGGGTCAATTCCACAAACAGCATTTGAACTGAAATCTACTCAATCTACCACATCAAGTTCTCACGCACATTCTTGCAAAATTTATTATACTTCTCTCTACAAAACCTCTCTTAAAAGGGAAAAGTCCAAAATTGGCATTGAGGTAATCCCTTCCCCCCCCACCAAAAAAAAGAAAACCAACAATTCTGTCCTCAGTAATAATGTAAGCCTATTTAGAAGCTCAGTTTTAAGAGCGCAAGTTTATCATACTGCAAATTCAAGTCCTATCCCAGGGAATGGATTGGAGTGATAATTATTTTGGACAAAATTAGAAGATAACAGTTTTAACTGGGTTATCCTGTTTCCCTCAGTGAATTTCATTTTACCAAGGTTCTCCATTTCACCTTTTCTTCCTCCACTCCCCCCCCCCCCCCTGGTCATACAGAATGCCACACAAATTTATTTAAAAGCAACATTCACGAGACCAATGACTGGTTGGTAATTAGAGAAGCATTAAATATAACCAATCAGTTACGTCTAGCTGATGGGATACATTGGTACACAAGATAATTTAAAACTAGTCACCTTACAACAGTAGTCGGCAAGTTGTGCATTTGTGACGTCGGAGCAAGGTCAGACTAGATGAGCACCTGAAGAGGAGCACAGCAATTGCGCAGCGGCAAGCTAGTACAGTATTGTATAATAGGTAGGTAGTTCAGGTGAATTGGTTAAGTTCTGTTATTATTTATATGCGGTAATTTGCCTATATTTTGAAGTGAGTGTAAACATTTTGGTGGAGAAATTACTATTGATAGACCATCAATATATAAACATTATCAGTGTGAGAACATTTACTTCTATTTATGAAATATAGGTGCAATGGCAAATTCTTTAATTTGTTGTAAGGTACGCCAGCATGTAAAAAAGTTAAATACAAAGCATCATTATTCAGAATGTCATGCCAATGAATATGACAAATGTGAGCGAGATGATCGACAGTTGTAATACAATAATATTGAAAGACAAGCTGTTAAGCGTTTCTTTTTATTGCAGTTGTTACAGTAATTTAATTCTGTGTCCATAGGAATTGTACTGTCAATATGTAATAATTTTGAAGAATTAAAATAAGCCTTAATTTACAATGCTATAGTCCTACCAGGAATGTATATACATATTATATGCACGAAATCAGATGTATAGGACGTCACTATAGGGTTCAATTGAAGCTCATCAGCTATTATTCGACACTCAAAGCTCTGGATGCCAATGTTCTTAAAAGAGAGCATGACTGCTCTAAGGAATGACGTCACAGAGCACTGATCCTGCCGATCACTGCCTTATAAGGCCTTCTCCAGCTTCGTTATATTTGTGAACCCAGCATTTATTTTGTAATATGCATTCATGGTTCAGTTACTTCCAGTCACTCATAGCACATGCAAAGGCCTACGCTGTATTATTATGGTCTATGATTGTCTGAAAAAAATTGTTTCTTGTAATTAATTTCCAGGTCAAATGATATCTCTACGCTACAAATCCACATGTCAGGTTTTTTCATCTCATTCCTTACCCCTTACTTACTCAAAGGTAAGTACAGTACATTTGATAAGTTGCAGTGCAGAATTCCTGTCCATCCCTTCCACATGCTGCATATTCTATTACTTATACATTTATATATTAGTAAATAGTTTATTACATTTATGCCCAATTATAGCATTTTTTGGTTTGAAATATGTAATAAAAACAAACAGAAAATGATGTTTGTTATTTATTTCTTTTTAGCACCTTAAATAGTGTATACTTGTGGAAAACCTTTTTACATAATTCAGAAACAAAATATTACTATATTTGAATACAGATGCCCCACAACACTAACAATTGCATACTCATTGAAAACTCGTTAAATATGACACTGATTTAGTAAGTTTTTGTACATATTCAAATTAAGATTCTTAGGTTCCTGTTCAACTTTGGTCTACTCATACAATTTAATAAAATAGAATAAAAATATGTAGAAAAAGTAGGTGTATATGTTGGATTTTTTTTGCGTAAGATTATATGTTTCAAGGAATATTAATCTTAAATAATGATTATTATACCTTATATTACACATACATTTATGGTTTCTTTAAACTAAGTGTAAATAGTGTGGACTGCAGTTTCCTACAGGTCTATTTCTAATACTATTTTTGGTTTAAATAATCAACACAACATCCAGTCTTATAACATAATGGTGTAATAAATTTAGGAAATTCTAGTACAGTAACTGACTTCATAGCTAATGCATACAACTTGATCAGAATCATAAACTAATGCTCTTGTATTGCCAGTAATTAACAATGACATACAAATTATAACTTTTTTTGTTTACATCTTTTTTGCATGAAACCACTGTCACAGTGATATGAGGAGGAAAATATTGATATATTTTTCCGGAAAATTTTCGCCTGATAAAATTGCTGTTTTCTTGCTCTCTTGCTTACAGTATTCAGAGATGCACGTATATTGCTCCCTCATTAGTTCATTACTCACCAACATATCAAAAGTCGTGTAACCTTTGATGATTGCGTCAATAGTGACTCAAAATATGCGCCACTGTCACGTTTTTTTTATTATAGCATTCATACTGATTAAAAAACAAGCACTTACAAATATAATTTTCTGAGAACATTCCTGATGTAATCTAAATTGTCACAACACAAGTTGCTCAATTTGTAATTGATGTATGCTTATCATTTTAAAAGAATGTTATTATTGTCTCAGGAAATCACTAGTATGGTGTGTGATTCGTGATGCTCCAGCTTCATTATATTTGTGGACCCAGCATTTATTTTGTAATACGCATTCATGGCTCAGTTACTTCCAGTCACTCACAGCACATGCAAAGTTCTACACTATATTGTATAATATGGTCTATGATTGTCTGAAAAAAATTGTTTCGTGTAATTAATTTTCAGGTAAAATTTATTTTTAAACCCTGATCAGCTTTTGAATTGCATATGTACAGTTTAAAATCTGGCGAGACCAATATGCTAAAAAAAAGTTGTTTAACATGGGAACAATTTTTCGATTTAAAATTTTCACAGGAAATTACTGCACTACACCACATTCCATCATAGAGCAATTCCATGGGCCATATGATGTTTTATGGAGCAAATAACCATAAAAATCTCTGAACTTATCACTGATACCCTTGTATTCAAGTATGGCACCATACATCCAAGCAATGAAAAAAAAATATCCTCTCTAATGGCAGATACTTGAATGTTCGTCATTCATCCATACGAAGCCAACTGTGTAGACCAATTTTTCCAACAGAAATAGGCCAAAGGAGCCTGGTATGCTACACTCGCACTGAGACGATTGAAATTTGTTGAGATGCAACAGGGGAATCGGAGCTTCTGGAGAAAACCCCTGTTACCTGGCTTGTCAAACACAAGTCATAAATTGGGGGTAAGCTGGGGATTGAACCCAGATCCACAGGACTATGAGTCCAGTGCTCCAGCCACTAGAAAGCTGTGGTAGCTACTTTGAAAAATAACAGTATAAGAATTCTAACAAAAATCGATGTTTCACATTTCAGTTGTGGGTTATTTAATTATTTTTAAACTGAAACCACAAATCTAACAACTATGAGATAGTCAAATGTAACATAGCTTTTAATATGCATGTAATCTTAACATCATCAAAATCAGTTCTGTATATTTCACACCAAACTAAAGGGACACTGAAAACGTGGTAATATAATCTGAGAATCAATGTTATGCCATGAACTATATTTTAGATTTCTAATGTAGATACGCAAAAATGTTTAGGATAAAGTATGGAAATGTACATTTTTTGCTTATGAGAATCCCAATGTTTTCATAATAACTATATACGAAATCTTTTATCCCATTTCCTTGCATATCTTCATGTGTGCACACGAGGGTTGGGGTATAAGTCATGGAAAACTATTTTTTTGCAAATATAAATGTTGGTATCACATAATGTCATATGTCACACAGAAGCCGTGCAATCATAGTGTGTGTCCACAACAAAAGATGGCTCTGTGCTTGTCTGTAATAGAACAGAGAGTAATGTTAAATCAGTTGTCATGTAGCACTATGCAGGATGGATGTAACTGTGTTGAACAACTTTCATATATCAAAATAGCTGTTCTCCATGGGAGAATGCCAGAGAGAGTTGGTAGAAGCTATCAGGAATAATGCTCTTCCTTACCTGACAGTCACAAGGTGGGTAACTACTTTGAGGGCCTTTAGAATGGGTATGTGTGCTGTATTGATTCTAGCACAGGAACCCTGTAATGTTATGGCAACAACCGTAATAAACATGAGGAGCAAAATGTTGGCGTGTTATTAAATGTCCGTAAATTTCGTCCATTCCTTGTCCTTTCATCTGTATATTTCACATTTTTCACCCATCTCGAAATTCTCACAAAGAAAATAGTTGTCAACCCTAGTATGTATGTATGTATGTGTATATGTACGAGGGCCATTTACTAAGTCATGGGACTATTTTTTTCTGTGGAATCCCGGATCATAATCCACATTGTTTGATATGCAACATTTACATTAGGATGTATAGTGCTTATAGATGCCGCCAGATGGTGCAGATATTCAAGAACAGAAGAAGAGGGATTGAACAACTTTCATATATCAAAATAGCTGTTCTCCATGGGAGAATGCCAGAGAGAGTTGGTAGAAGCTATCAGGAATAATGCTCTTCCTTACCTGACAGTCACAAGGTGGGTAACTACTTTGAGGGCCTTTAGAATGGGTATGTGTGCTGTATTGATTCTAGCACAGGAACCCTGTAATGTTATGGCAACAACCGTAATAAACATGAGGAGCAAAATGTTGGGATGTTATTAAATGTCCGTACATTTCGTCCATTCCTTGTCCTTTCATCTGTATATTTCACATTTTTCACCCACCTCGAAATTCTCACAAAGAAAATAGTTGCCAACCCTAGTATGTATGTATGTATGTGTATACGTACGAGGGCCATTTACTAAGTCATGGGACTATTTTTTTCTGCGGAATCCCAGATCACAATCCACATTGTTTGATATGCAACATTTACATTAGGATGTATAGTGCTTATAGATGCTGCCAGATGGTGCAGATATTCAAGAACAGAAGAAGAGGGATGCGCACAAATCAGTCGGTTCATTGTTGATGTTTGTAGTTTGTCAAGTATGGATGTGAGTCGGCTAGTACGTGCATACGTAAAAATAGCAGTGCTTCGCGGTCAAAACACGAGAGAATGAAACACACAACTCGTAGAAGCTGTTGGACGTCGTATTCTACCGTACAGAACTGTTGCAAGATGGGTAGCAGCTTTCCAAAGTAGACGAATAAAAAGTACTGACAAACCTCATATGGGACGCCCTAGGACTGTTCGTACTGATGTTGTTTGTGCCACGACAGAACATTGCTTAGAGAAGGACAGACGATGGTCTCTACAGGATTTGGCAACAGAGGTATTGACCAGGCAACTGTACATAAAATTTTACGGCACAATCTGCATATGTGCAAAATTGCTGCTAAATGGGTGCCATATGCACTAACAGAACAAAAGTGAACACGTTACGAAACGTGTCGTATGAACCTGAAACGATACAAACGTGATGGAGACATCATGCTGAACAGGATCATTGCCACTGACGAAACCTAGGCCAGGGCTCATGAAACCGAGCTTAAACGCCAGTCTGCTGAATGGCGTCATCAAGGATTGCCGTGAAAACACTCAGTCCATCAAAATCCATCTCCAGTGAAGTTAATGGTCTTTTAGCATATGACATTCGAGGAATTATTTTGTATCATTTTGTCCCCCATAGCTAGACTGTTAATGTAGCTTACTATGATGCTTATCTGCAGAATAACCTACGTCGTGCTATCAGGAATAAAACTACCGAGTTGTTGGACAATGCAATCATCCTTCATGATAATAAACAGCCCACACGGCAGCCATTGTTCAGACCTGTTTACGGCACTGGAGATGGGAAGTACTAGAATATCCTCCCTGCTCCCCCGATCTGTCACCATGCGATTTTGATTTGATACAGAAATTGAAAGTTCCATTGTATGGGAGATGCTTTCATACACGAGAAGACATAGCCAACGCAGTGTGACGCAAGATTGCTAGATTGGACAATGGATCAGGTGATGGTATTGTCGTCTTTCTCATTGTTGGCAGTGTACAGTTGATTGCCTTGTAGAGTACTTCGAAGGATCTTAATGTGTTCAAAATGTGTTAATGTGCGTGCAGACTTTTTTTAATGTGCAATGTGCATGCAAACTATTGTTCTCTACATTATGACATAAGATAACATTTTCTTAATTTTTACTCTTCTCCCTTGTCTACAATACTTCCTGAGAAACACATGTAACAGACATGATTGGTAAAGTACATTATGTATGTTCATATGTGTATAATGAAATGTTTGTATAACAACGCATTTGCCTAAAAAAAAAGTTGCCATGACTTAGTCACCTTTGTATATATATTTCCAACATATTACCAAAACCTGACAGCTCAGTAAGTGCCATTATTCCTTACACGACATTCAAATCCATCAATGTTTAACAGTTGTGAATATCAACATACGAAATTAAGTATCAATATTTTTTTGTCAGAAGCAGCCAGATTCCTAGATAATTACATGAATTACGTCTATAGTTTTTGTTCTATTTCCAAAAGTACAATTCTAACTGCACTGCCTAATAAAGCATTAACTTGAGTTAAAATTGTATTTTCAAAATATATAACTGGCATTCTTTTGTAAAGTTTCTTTCAATTTTTATTTAGTTAAAAGTTTTAATCCAACTATCTTTTCCCACATCATTGTAAGATTAAGGAAAATGTATCAAGTAATGAACCTTCAAGTTTGGTATTGTGAAGTAAATAAATGTTACAAGTCAGCAATGTATGCAATAAAGGGTGAAAGGAACTGGACACCCTACCCCACTAACTCCTGGCTTAGTTGCCTCATGAGTGATGTCTTGTTAGTGTCACTTGTGAGGTTGAGTCCTGTCTTCGGACAGTTGACGACACAACAACAATGTAACTAATTCTCTTATTCAACTCTTTTTCAAACTACAAAGTATGTAAAGTCTATTTAGAGATGATTACATGATGATGCAATGATGGAATGACAAGAGAAAAGTTGTTTTATTCAGCACTAAACTTACGTGATCTGACTGGGCTTGAACAAAGGTTCTATTGGTATTCTCGTATCATCACATATCTACAATGCATATATCTTATCTTTCCCAGCTCGCATGTGTGAAGATGCACTGTGCACTGCCACATCTGCTCTACATCTACAAGCATGGAAATATAAAATGTATGCACTGTATTTGTTACTATTAAAGAAATTTAATTATTATTTGAATTGATAAAAATGAGAATGTGCAATTACAACTACACACATGAACCTAAATAATTATTTTATAATTTACATTTTTATCTCTTTCGATTTTTTACAAAATGTCATCTATTTTTAGTCCTTTCTGAGCATAGTTGCTAATAATGAATCTGCAGAGGAAAAGAGTTGTTGCTGTATGTATGAGTGCTGTCTTGAGGCCTAAACTATTTTAAGCCCATTCGATTTAGAATTTAACTAGCAAAATGATGAATTTAAAAAGCAACTGAAGTTGAATCCCTTCCAACAGTACACCTTGTGCCATAGGGTAACATTCGCAGCTATTATGCTAGACATACAAGTCTACATCTCAATACCATGTCCAAATGTGTACAGAGCTTAGGGGAATTTGCATATTTCTGTGAGAATCGAATCATGCTAATGAATTTCAAAGCACTCAAACATTTCTTGGTTAACTGTACAAATGTAACATAGATGAAAAGAAAGCTACGCAACAAAAATGTGGCAGCTGTGAACCCAATTTCAAGTGAAATAAGAAAAAATGTTAAAAACAACAGTGCACTGAATGTACTGAATTATCAACTGGAGAGTGCTAATATTACATTTTCAATTATATTATTCAGCTGAACTTAACTTCTAATTATTGACGTGTATTTTTCATCATTTTATTACTCTCAAAGTATGACAAGATTTAGTCTTGAGAAACGTATATTGTTTTAGAATCATTTAAGCCACTGGCATGGCTCAGTCAGTTAAGGCGCTTGCCTGCTGGTCTTAAGTTTTGCTTGGGTTCAGGTTCGATCCCCGCTTGGGCTGATTACCTGGTTGGGTTTTTTCCGAGGTTTTCCCCAACTGTAAGGTGAATGCCAGGCAATCTATGACGAATCCTCGGCCTCATCTCGCCAAATACCATCTCGGTATCACCAATCTCATTGATGCTAAATAACCTCATAGTTGATACAGTGTCGTTAAATAACCAACTAAAAAAAAAATAATCATTTAATTCACAATTTAAGTTCTGTACCAATATAACTCACTTTAAAGGTTTCCAAGTCACATTCGTCACGTCATTTTACAATTTTTTAAAACACAGAATAACACAGATTTCGCCTGAACAAAACTTCAAAATGAAACTCACCTAATTGCTTCACACTTATTTTTTATATTTTAGGTTAAAAATACAATAAAGTTTTATTTTTTAATAAAATATCATCCTACAAAGTTTCTGAACTTCACATTCATTGAGTATATATATATATATATATATATATATATATATATATATATATATATATATATATATATATATCACCTTAGAATTTTACAAGTTTGTCATTTAAAACAGATGGGAATATGAATTTGAAATAAAGAGAAGATAGATAATGCTTGGCATGATATCTGTCCATTTGAGTGCAAAGTTATTAATCAAAATACAATTTTTATACGTATGTAGACTATTATAATTAAAGCCCAGTATTTGATCACATTTCCCAGAAGTTAGGTAAGCAGTGACTATATGCTAAAGATGTAGACAGTGCATCTATGTTCTTCCGTGTCTCTTGTATATTGTTACTGCGTCTCCAAAATCCACTATGTGCATTTAAACAAATTTTTCAGGAGAAAGAAAAATCATTACCATTTCTAAGTCCCTTGATTTTCAAAGCTACTTTCGGAATAATTTAATAATTTTTCAGGTAATGATTGAAATTATGCTGAAAGTAACTTTGAAAATCCAGGAAATTAAAATTGATAATGCTTTTGTCTTTCTCCTGAAAAACCTGTTTAAATGTACATAGCAGATTTTAGAGGCGCAGTGATGATATCATGTATCTGGTTACAGTTGGTTAACACAAACTGTAAACAATGCTTTCATTTTTTATACAGTTAATATACTACTTTTATAGAACAATACAGTATATAAAACTAAATACAAAAATTTACATATGGAATACTAAATAAATTTTACAAGAGAAAGAGTTCATCTAAAGGGCTGGACTCGGGAAGAGTACCCAAAACGCTCATTGCATTTCTGCGTTGAATTGCAATACTTAAACGTTGACGCAAATAAGTAATGCAATGATGAGCACCAGTATTGGAGATCAAAATTTGGTCGATCTGAGATACCAAAACTTTAAAGTCATGACTCCAAGGACCGAAGGTCTTCACAGCAAAGGGGACAAAGATATATTTGTCTAAAAGATTATTACAACGAATTTACTTATTTGTTTATATTTTCTTATTTACTTATTCATATATGTATTGCATTTTAGGCATGTGAGGAATTTCTTAACAACATTTATGTTTTTATGGTTTCAAGATGGCCTGTTTCGAATATAGTGACTGCAGTTTGTTCTTTGCGATCTAAAGACATTGTTATGGCAACTCCAGGAAGTTTTGCTTTGTACCAGTCATGGCATGGTGGATTATTCTAGTCTATTGCAACTTTTGATTTTGCTTTAGAATAAAGTTCTGAGTATGTTAGGGCTAAAGGTGGATTACTTTAATTTCTTCCATCTTTTGTGAGTGTGTCTGCTGTTTCATTCCCTTGAATGCCTACATGAGATGGTATTCATTGCAAGTGGGGGTTAACTATGACAGAGAGGAATCTAAGCTTACACTCAGTTCATCTTGAACTTCAGGGTAGTTCATCAGATGTTGAATGGAACTCCTGCTGTGTGTGAATATCCATATATGCTTGCTTATGAGTTGGATTAGAGTTTAGAGTTTCTATGTTGTGTTTAATGCAGTGAGTTCTGATGAGAAAACTAAACTACAATGAGCATTCAGCAATAAAATTAAAATTGTCAGTTGAAAGGCATTACCATATAATGAATAACTGTGTAGGTCTATACATTTTTAATAATATTAAAAAAAATATACACGCAAGCACACACCTCCCCCTCTCAGAAGTAGTAATGGTTTAGAATGAAAATTTGAAACTTCAGAAATGTCTGCATTGTCAACTCTTCTGTCATGCCATCAAAGTATCTTTATGCCACAAATTACAGAATATTCAGAATTTTTCTCTAAAATACTACACAACTTGGCCTTAAAAATTTCAGTATCAGACACTGCTTGTGTTTCAGTTTCACTAACAGAGAGTGTTAATTAGTGTTTTCTTTGACGAATTGAGAAGTTTAATAGTTATAGGCAGACCTTTGAAATATTTGTCCAAGAAATGGGTAGCACATAACAATAGCACTCAGAACACAACTAGACTACCAATGTTGCTCTCATACTTCACTATATTAATCCAAAACTGAATGTATTAACCCTGTAGCATGCTGCTGAACTATACTGCGTACACAGCTAACATGTTTCCACTGCATTGGTGACTGGGCTTCAATTATAACAAAACTTTGATTATGTTATAAGTTTTGTAAAATAGTCAGATACTAATTTCCATTACGTCTTGTCAGCAGAAGACGAACTGTTATAGATGAGGAAAGGACAAAGACATGGAGTGCTTTCACGTATGTATGAAGATATCTAAACATTTTAATAAAAATCGAAAATGCATAGAATATATTTCTAATACTGACAAAACTCGATACTGTAGGTATTGATGATATGAAAATATCAGTTTCCCATCCCTAATTTATTGTTATAAATAAGTTTGTCACATTTTCGAGTGATTTTCAAACTGTGTACTCTGAGAAGAGGGGGGAAAGACAACAGATGCTTCTCCTCTCTCTCTGGACCTCATTGTAATGAAAGTGATAAAGGATTTTGTGGAACAATAATAGTATTTTGAACTAACCATCTCATTCAATTCTTTACTGAGAGAAAAATGTGACTGGCAATAGCAACATACATGTTTTCAGTTCAAGAAATCCAGGTCTGGTTTCAGGAAATAATCACCAGTTTTGTGAACAAAATTACCAGCATTAGCAGTTTCATTAAATGATTTTAATTTTTTCTGGCCATCATTCCATCAATAAATTCTTATCACCTTCATTCATACCAACTTTTGAGAAAGTATCTAATAATGCCATGCAGCATGAAAGGATTTCCAGCCCATAATAAGGGTTCAACATTTGACCAGGTACTGAAACGGAACACAGATCAAGAGAAACAATCATAATACAATTGATAATAAAAAATTACCCATTTAAAAATCATAATTTGACATTATCATTCTATATGAACAGAAGTATTCATTTTAATTTAATTCATTATAAGTGATAAGTGACCGAAACTGCATTAGAGTAATAAGAATTTTGAGTGGCTGTGCAGAGTACACTATGATTATGCTATTTGCATTTTCTAACACATTTTCTAACTTATTTGAGAATTGTTGTCCATTTTCAAAGTGTATTTCTGTTCAATGGCCACAATTTGTGAGTTTTCTAAATGAAATTTTCGATATATTTCTCTCCATATTATGCTAACTGTGCACGAGAATTTTAGGATAGATGCTGTATAAAACAGTGTTTCTCAAATCATGGTATTTATATTCATGGAAGTACATAAAACACATGATCTTTTTTTTTTTTTCTGCATATGCAAACTTACATTCATGCAATATTTCTTTTTTGTATCGCTGCGATAATCCAATTGACATATATTTTTTTCTGTTTAATTGGTAGTAACTTTGTAAAATATTAAAATTGCACATTCTTATACAAGTTCACTTGGAATTTATTAAAAAATATATATACGTGTGAGTACTTTATGAAAAATTTTGAGAAACACTGACATAAAATATGTACAATCTAATTAAAAATTTCAGTGTGCCAGTTCACTGTTTACACAGTGTACGAACCATTTTTATGTAAATATCCCAGCCATTTAACTGCAGGGCTCCTTTTTCCATTTCTTCATCTAAATGTGTATCATATTATATTACCATCCTGAAATTGATGTATGTGCAAAGAGCACTTCTCGAAGCCGCACACTTCACTGAGAACTACTCATCAAACATTCTAACCAGTGCTACTCAAGGTGGTGGTCCACAGACCAGCAACGATTTATGATCTGTCTGTAGCAAGTTCACAAAAAAGTTTAAATATAGCAACAAAATTCCACCAACAGTAACTATCAGCTGACAGAGTGAGCAATAATGTAACAACAATTACACTTCCTTAGAGCACTTGGTTTTCCTGTTTTCTGAAGAAAAATGTTTAGAAAATTCTCCATGGGACATTTGGACACAAATTTATGGCTTTAAATAAATATTGCTGTAAAGGGAATGGTTTACACAGGGGCTGCCTGATCCAGCACTTGACACATTAACGCACGGAACTGCACAAACTAACAATAATATTTGTTGGCATCAGTCCCTGGTCCACCATACTGGATTGTTTTGAGAAGCACTATCTTAACCATTATCAACTTTCAGATCTACTACTGTCGCCAAATAACTTTGGCAATAACAGATGCACAAACAAATCAGAGGCACACAGCACTCAAACACAAAGTCCACACAATGCACGTTCAGACTGTGGCATTTCATCACCAAAACACCAAGTGAGGAATTTTCTTTAAATGTAAAAATTCTGCCTTGTGCATCTCAGTCGGAAGCCAAAATTGCTATGCTGTACCACTGAAGAGAATAAATGGAATTACTTCATGCTTTTATTATAACTATTTAAGAAGGTAAAATAACTACACGAGAAAACAAAACTGATATTGAAATCTCCATACAAAATCTATTTCTTGCAATTTATAAATATATGTATACTATGTATATATATAAAAATTAAGAATTACATTAAAGTGAAAGAGAGAAGGGAGGGGAGCAACAACTGATAAACAAAATATAAAATGTATAACTATGTGGAGACTTCAACGCAACTGTAAAGGCTACTCTGTTAATTGATTTCAGAGGTACAAATGATATAAATACTAGGCCCGCCTTACCAAATCGTGCCCCACAGGTCGAAATGAATCATGAAGTGGCAGTGTCCCGCTATCGGATACCAAACCTTTGCCTGTCATTCAAAGTTAACTCAAGAACAAAGTGTAGTGTTTATACAAACAGTCAAATCAAAGGGGAGTTTTAAAATATCACTTTAATTTTGGAACAATATGGTTCAGTCCCTATAAAATATCAGTATTTTACAGACAGTTATATAACAGGAAATTTGGTTAGCTACATCACTAGATCCACTTTGTTGTTTGGGCTACCTTCAAATCGAGGTGATGACAGTTCGTGCGTTGCACCAACATCACTCAAAACAAACACATCACTGAGTCCATCTCCAGCAAATGAGAGCATCTAGCAGGTGGTCTCTCTAGGCAGTTCGTACGCTGTAGCACTCTTGCACGACTGTTCACTGTTGGACTTGTCTTCCTGCGGGCTGGGGGTCGACTCATTTGCTGGAGTGTCCGTTAGCTAGAGCAATTTCTCCGTGACAGAGCTGGTGGTGGCTGAGCTGACGGTGGACGTGGCATTGTGCTCCGACTCCTCACCGGCTGGCAGTAGTTGTCAGTTGAGCAGTTCCACTGACACGAACTGCTTCAGGCGTTCTAGATACTGTGAGTATAGCTCCACATCATTGTGACCTGCACCCTACAACAGAAGGGTGGCAAATTAAGATTGAAACATGGTCATTTGTGTAGAGGAGGAGGAGAAGAAGAAGATGATGGTGATGGAAGAGCAAGAGAAGAGACAGGATAGACTAGGAGAATGATGACAAAGAAGGAAATGGAACTGAGAAAAATATTTAATAAAATTGAAGCAGAGAAGAAAGAAAAAAATGAATAAGACAAGTGAGGGAGAGAAGATATTAAGGTGGAAAACAAATTGGAACAAGGCCAATGTGAATTGAAATGAGAAGAAAATTGAAAATGGAGGAAAGAAGAAAGAAAAGAAAGTTTGGTTTAAAACTGGAACCTCTAGGTAATTTATGAACAGTCATGTACCTACTTCCTTACACAGGTTAATGTAAATAAATGCGTATCTCATCAAGTAACACAACCAAACTGCATAGATCTATTTAAACCAAGCATTTAGTAGTAATGAACATTAAACAAGATAAATTAAGCTTGCTTACTTACTTACAAATTACTTCTAGAGAAACTACTTACTTACAAATGACTTTTAGAGAACCTACTTACGAATGGCTTTTAGAGAACTCGGAGGTTCATTGCTGTCCTCACATAAGCTCACCATCGATACCTATCCTAAGCAAGATTAATCCAGTCCCTAGCATCATAACCGACCTTCCTCAGATCCATTTTAATATTATCCTCCCATCTACATCTCGGCTCTCCCGAAGGTCTTTTTTGCTTGGTCTCCCAACTAACATTCTATATACATTAAATTAAAATTAAATAAATTAAGCTAGTGATATGAATTTAATACGCAAATTTTATTATTATACTACTTGAAGATATTCATAACAAAATTTTCCGAGACTCTTCATTTTTGTATGCCTATAACTGTGATTTGGCTGCCCAATACATACAGGTTACATCTTTAAATTATTTTGGATTTAAAAACAGATGCATTTTTCCACCAATGAATCAAGCTTATGAACACAGAACATATTAGTAATGTATATATTATATTAATATTTGGACAGTCATGCAATCACGCCATTGCTTCTTGTTAGTTCATCAGGCACTAGAGATATGTTGATTAGCAGAATATCCTATTGTTATTAGAGAAGAAAAATTCGCTCTGGCGCTGGGGATTGAATCAGGGTCCTTGGTTCTATGTACCAAGTGCTCTAACCACTGAGTTATGCCGAAGTTCAATCCACAGCATCAGATCGAATTCCCCTCCTCTAGTGTCTTTCCTTTTGTGGCCTTACTCCATGTTCGACATATATATGACATAATATATTAACCCTTAGAAGCCGGAAGACTTATATCACTATTGCACGCAAATGTCTAACTCTTAACCACAGGTTCGTATACCTGCAAAATTGGCTAAATTCGTGTTGGGTTCGTTAGCCAAGCAGTTTAAGGCACACAAGATATGTCCGGCCAGCATATAGTGCCTAAGATTACAGGTTCGCATCCCCGCCACTGCAGTTAATTGAGGCTGTGGTAAAGGATGGGGAGGGTCCATGTAAAAGAACTGGTGTAATGGTATGCATGGAAGCTAACAGGGTTTCAGTTGACTGCAGTTGAAATGATTTTGATCCTTTTTTAAGAAAACATTACAAAAAAAAATTGTACTATTTTAATTAAGTGCAATGTCCTTAACGTTATATAAAATTAAAGAATATCAACTTATTTTATATATGAAATACAATTTATAACATACTATATCACGTCATGACCATACTACTAGCTGGCCACTATAATGGACGCATGACTCCTAAGGATTAAGTCAACTACCATTATACAAAGAGTACACTCAACTGAGTGAGTTGGTGGCCAGGATTGCACAGTATATGCATTGTTGGGCGAAGAATCTTCGTTAAGATTTATTTTTGGTCCTACAGAAGTTATCTGTTATGGTAACAATATTGTTACTAGAGGAGAATTTGCTCTGGCATTGGGGACCAAACTCGGGTCCTTGGTTCTACGTACCAACCGCTCTAACCAGTGAACTATGCCGAAGTTCAATCCATAGCACCAGATCGAATCCCAATCCTCCAGTGTTTTTCTCTTTGTAACTTTACTCCATGTTCGACATATATGTTGACATATATTATGTCAACTGCCATTATACAAGGAGCACACTCAATTGAGTGGCTTGGTGGCCGGGATTCCACAGCATATGCACTGTTGGGCGAAGAATCTATGTCAAGATTTATTTTTGGCCCTACAGAATTTATCTGTTATGGTAACAATTGTTATTAGAGGAGAAAAATTTGCTCCAGTGCCGGGGATCGAATCTGGGTCCTTGGTTCTATGTACCAAGCACTCTAACCACTGAGCTACACCGAAGTTCAATCCACAGATGAATATCCCTCCTCTAGTGTTTTTCCCTCTGTGGCCTTACTTCATGTTCGACATTCATTCATTTAGTGTTCTGTCCAACGGCAGGTCTTTCACTGCAAACCCAGCATTCTCCAATTTTTCTATTTTCTGCCTTCTTCTTTTCCTCATATGATCCATATATCTTAATGTCGTCTATCACCTGATATATTCTTCTATCCCGAACTGTTCTCCCTTATACCATTCCTTCCAGTGCATCCTTCAGTAGGCAGTTTCTTCTCAGCCAGTGACCCAACCAATTCCTTTTCCTCTTCTTGATCAGTTTCAGCATTATTCTTTCTTCACCCACTCTTTCCAACACAGCTTCATTTCTTATTCTGTCTGTCCACTTCACACATTCCATTCTTCCCCATATCCACATTTCAAATGCTTCTATTCGCTTCTGTTCACTTCATTATAATGTCCATGTTTCCGCCCATACAATGCCATACTCCATACAAAGCACTTCTCTAGTCTTTTCCTTAGTTCTTTTTCCAGAGGTCCGCAGAAAATGCTCCTTTTTCTAATAAAAGCTTCCTTCACCATTGCTATCCTCCTTCTGACTTCTCGGCAGCAGTGCATGTTATTACTTATAGTACACCACAAGTATTTGAAGTTGTCCACTTGCTCTACTGCCTCAATTAGAATTCGCAAGTTTATCTTCTGTATTTTTCTTCCTATGATCATGCTCTTCTTTGCATTTATCTTCATCCCATATTGCTCACAGCTGTCATTTAGTTCCAGTAGCATATCCTTTAGTATCATTTTCTGTTCAGTTAACAACACCATATCATCAGCAAATCTTATGCACTTTATTCTTCTTCCTTATACTATCACTTCTCCCATGTTCTGAAAACAGTTCTTTACTAAATCCTCCAAGTAGATATTGAACAGGGTAGGTGATAAAGGACATCCTTGACGTACCTACTCCTCTCCCAATTTTGCTTCCTTCTGACATTTCTTCTTCTATCCTAACTTTGACTCGTTTCATCCTAGATCATATATGTAACAGATAACTCATCGCTATGTTAAAATCGGCAGCACTTTGAAGAGAACAACCGCCAGGATCGCCACTGGTCCGCCGTAAATGAACACGAGATGGCAGTACAGTCACTAATGCAATTCAAATGGGAATTATGACGTGACTCCTTATGTAACAACTAGATGGCAGCGTAGTAAACCCGACAAACGTTGTTAGCCTTAAAGTCTATAAGGCCGACCTATCTGGGTATATATGATCTAGGGTTTCATATAAAGATTACTGAACAGTCTTCTCTCTTTCCAATCCACATCAATTTTCTTTAGGATCCCCATCAGTTTATTCTAATTCACTCTGTCAAAAGCCTTTTCTAGGTCCACAAATACTACATACACTTCTTTATTCTTCTCTAGGTATCTTTTGCTGATTGTCTGTAGCAGTCCAATTGAATCTCTCGTACCTTTTCCTTTCGTGAAGCCAAACTGCTCTTCCATCTTAGAATATAAACATCGATTCAGTATTCACAAGAGAATCTTTGCCAAGTGCGATATTAGACTGATAGTCCTGAACTCCTTGCATTTCTTGGCATTGTTTTTCTTCGGTATTGGAAGCAACACTGATTCCGTAAAATCTGCAGGCCATTCCCCTTTCTCATATATTTCGTTGCATAATGATAGAATTTCCTTCTTGTCTTCACCCAAGCATTTCACTAATTTAATGGGGATTCCATCAACTCCTGTTGCTTTCCCAATCTTCATTTCCTTAAGCGCTAGTTCAACTTCTTCACTTACAGTAAAATAGAAAATCCTTTTTAGTCAGGGAAACAAGAAGAAGTTTGCTGGAGCCAAATCTGGTTGATAGAGAAGATGGGGTTTTCATTCATTCAAAGTTTTCTGCCCAAGGGCAGATCTTCAGTACAGCTTCATTTCTTATTTTGTCTGTCCATTTCACATGCTCCATTCTTCTTCATATCCACATTTCAAATGCTTCTAGTCGCTTCTCTTCACTTCATTGTAATGTTTATGTTTCTGCCGCATACAATGCCAACTTCACACAAAACACTTTATTTTTATAAACTCTCACCAGAAATAACGCAAGAAATGGTCCCACACATTTATACTCTAAATTAAGTTAAGATACTACTTCTGTTGTTCTTGGTAAGTATACACTTATAACAAGACAAATAATATGGTGAAGCATTTTACAATGCTGTAATGTTATCTACAAGAATATGACATCTTGATAACATGATTACTTATCAATTCAATCGAACAACTATAGGAAAGCAATTCATAACAATGCTTTGGCTATTTGATATTCTACATGTAGGACTACTATATAAGTAATGTTCAGTTACAAATTAGATTATGTAGGCCTAGTTCTTAAAGATCATATTGTGAAATGAAGAATGCAATATAAAATTGTGCTTACCCTTTCTATGTACATTTTATACAGTGAACATTAAATTATTAATTAAATAGGCAGGCTATTGCTATGCCATCAGCTTATCATGTAGGAGGGGCAGGTTCATCCAGACAAATAAATGGAATGTACGAGTATACTATATAAAGACGACGTATGGGTCGCGACAAGATCATCTTCGCTGTTTCCGCATGTGCAGAATGCGCGGACTTGGTTAATATAACCCAAACTAACCAAACCTAACCTTCGTATATGCAAAATGTGTAACCAGAACATGAAAGGAACTTTTTGACTTGATCTGGAATGTACACGTGAAAATAAATTCAGGTAAGGATTATGCTGGCACTGCATGAGAGGTCTGCACATGCACCATACCCAAACTATAAAGACGTCACTGAAGCAGGGTTTCTTGGATTAGTCCCTTTTCTCCTGCCATTAGTTCAACATAACTCTAATCCTTTTTACCAGAAGGAGAGCAATAAGGAACTATTGGGCTATATCAACTTCCAAGGACTCATGTAGTGAATTTTCTACACAGCAAGTAACTGAGGAAATTCCCAGAGTTGGTCCTCATGTTCACATACAACACAATGAAATGATGAAAAACACTGTTGCTCTGCAGTATTTCTACTACATCTAGAGATAGCAAATGCAAAAGTGTATCTTCACATACAACACAATGAAATGACGAAAAACACTGTCACTCTACAGTATTTCTACTAAATATAGAGATATGACATGCAAAAGTGTATTAAGATATATTATTTAGTTTGGAAACTTTTCCATTCTGAGCTGCCATTAAAGGCAAAGCATACCATACAAAATAGAGATAAGACTGAAATAAAACAATAATTTTACAATAACTGAGTAATAAAAATATAAAGTGGCAAAAACAGATGATATAATAATGTTTAGAGCAGGGGTCGTCAGCACATAGCACACTGAGGCTAGTCTCTCTTACCCGTGGAAAACGCAGTGCACTAGGGTGCACTTTGTAGCTGCTAGCGGGTATGCTCTCTATCTCTCCCTGTTGCATGGCAGTGCACACGGGACAGCACTGCGTACCCTTTGCACATTTCAGCGAGTGCTGACAACCAGTGGTTTAGAGCATATAACAAAAGTTGCTGACATTGAAACAGATTGGGCCTATATAAATGATTTCGAACAATTTGTAAAGATCCCTTTCAATGAAATTAGGCCTAAAACAAGATCTAAAAATAATTATTTTCTCAACCCTAATCCCTTCAAGAAACAACTACAAATTTTGGGATTGACCTCCTAGTGCCAAACAAAAGACCCACCACATTGATAGTTTCAGCCTTGTAAAGATCTTCAAAATGCCAATTGCGGCCTTATAGATTTTGCACTTTTCTGAATTTAGTTCACTGGGTTGACCTGCACCAGTTTCATATCGTACTAAATCAAAAAGAAAAATGTTATTCAATCATGTGACTTATTTTAATGTAAATTACATAGCTGTTATAAATTACATGGAGAAGATGAAGGAAAGGAGAAAATGGAAAAACATCAATACATACGAAGGTATAACAAACTACAGGAAACTAAACAATGAATTAAGTGAAACTGTTTAGGTGAAGAGAGCTTGGATGAAAGAGAAATGTAAATAGAGAATCTGAGGCATTCCACATCAAATCGAACAGGCTTGTGATTTTGATGTTTCGAAACAGTTCGAAAATTTTTGTGTGTGTTTAGGGGGTTAAAAAAGAAATCCCATATATTTTTATTTCAGCCAAAAAAATTTTTTTTGAAATATAAATCAAAATTGAAAAAAATTAAAAATGGACACGCACTGATAGACATAAACGCTTATAACTTTGGTTCTGTTTATCGCAAAGAACTCATCTTAATCTCAATTGAAAGTTTAAGAATTGTAGTTTTATTTCACATAACTAATGTTGTTTTTTGGGATAATTTACTGTAAATACAACACTAATACATTTTTAAAGTTGAATTTTCAACATGTTCGCAAGAATTAAAAAAAATTAATACATAATCAATTTATTTCCCGTTCAATTTCCTCAATGTGTATGTAATTTGAAGATGGAACTGTGGAAACTGAATTGCAAAGAAATATTTTAGAATATGCGTGCGCTGCCTGTACTCGTAGGATGCATAGCTCCACTCAGCGATAAGAATCTGATGGGAGATAATATATTTTGACAATCATAAAAGCATTCATGAATGATGTTCAGTAAACACTTCCTTGCAGAAAATTACACTAATCCTCATTCCATAGGTACATAAAGAACCGATCATTGGTTTTGTGTTCGAGCCGAAATATGAGGCATGCAGCACGTGTGGAGCAATGACAGATGATACGACATAACAGACAATCTGTCTTATGTTTTATTATATCTTCGTATTATATTATTTGTAAATAAAATTGTATTGTAAAAAATAATAATACAAACAATGAAGCCATTCTCCTTCCCAAACATCGAACCCCAAATACAGATAAAAACGACAAATATCAATGCCAAGAGAATAATGTAGCATGCAAAAATAAAAATTCGAACATCTTGTTCAAAACCCAAATCTCATTCCTGGTAGTCCATGAAAAGAGGCGAAAAAAGATTGTTGCCTCTTTTCATCTTCTAACTGATCATGAATGTCTGGCAAAACATCTAGCCCATATTAAAAATCTATCATCACCAAGTTGTGTTTTATGTCAGAGCAGTGAAGATATGAATGAGTCTCATCCATACATTTATGAAGCCCTGACACAGAAGTCATGTACTGTTGCAAAATATTTGCGAGGAAGACTCCTAATGACATCAAAGTTCAACACAGCACAATGAACAAGAATATACTGAAGAAATTGAAGAAAACCAGATTCACAAATGCTTAAATCATTACAGATCACAGAAATGACTAGAGATTGAGCTCTGGTCCTGGTAAGAAACCATTATGTGACTAACATGTCCCTGAGCTAGTTGTGTTGTTAGAGTTGGTCACTTTTAAAGTACGAATTGTTTGCACATCCTATCTGTGCATGTTAACACACTGAGCTTTCAGAAAATCGACAGCCTGTCTAGAATTTCCAGAACACTTTCACTCAGTTCTGAGTGCATTAAACGATATTTGTCATACCTCTTGATTACACAACTTTTACCACAACACCCTCCACTGGGGTGAAAACACAAGGACCATAGCAGTTCTGAAGATGGCTCCCAAGTCGAAACTAGTCAACTAGTATTTATAAACTTAGTTCAAATTAACAGGTTAAAGTAATTATCATATACTGTATTTCTAAGATATTTCTCAGTAGTATTTAGATAACCATGTCGATTGTGTTGTTGTTTTCAAATGGCTGGAGTTTGATGTCACATCATTAGTCCTTGTGCTTCCCAGTAGAGTCCTGTTAGATCTTTTTGGTCTTTTTCCCCTGTGTCCAGTCGTCTGCAGTGTAAGAGGTGTACCTTGTTTGAAACTATATCCTCTCCACACAGGGAGCAGCATGATCCTGAGACAATTCCCATTCATTGAAGATGTTCACCTAAGCAGTCATGGCCTGTTTCCAATCTGAAAAGTGTTACTGCTATTCTTTGCGGAAGGTGTTTAATCTTATCAACATATTTACTGATGGCTTCATATTCAAATCTCTTTTGATGGTATCTAACAGGTCTGATTGTCCATTACCAAATAGCTCCACACGAGAAGGGATTCATTGCAGCAGGATATATTTCATCAAAATTTTGTACATGCTTCTGATTTCCTGGATGATTTTTGATATCATCTGGCCAGAACTGGTTATTGCTTATATTGCTGGTACTGAATCCACATGTACAGGGAATATCTTTTAACTGTCCCAGAGAGTTGCCATTTCCCGCTCCCAGGAGAACTTGTGATACCACACTGATGACACAGTTTCTAGTTGGCAGTCTCAGTGCTAGACTGGCTGCCGTACAGGGTGGATGCATGCTCCAATGCTCTTTAGTTTCTGAGCTGAGCTGTGCTTAACTATTTGTGTGAAGTTAGTGATTAGTGTGTGAAGTGTTCAGTTCCAATGCCATTTTCATTACGTGAGTGTGTGTGTATTTATAACACTTACATAAAATATAGAAAATCTTGTCCGAAAATGTGACGCAAGTTCCGACAGAAATTTCCAAACAGACCCGTACCTTGTGTAAAAACAATAAAAAACAGGTCTTTGGGCAGTAACCTCTGTCGACGTCGCAACAGACAGGTTGAAACCCTTGCTCCTGGGGGTCTGTCCACACGGTGAACTTCTACAAAATACGCGGCATCATACAGTAAGATCTATAATACCAACTGCCTTAACGAACAAAGGTTATTCAGTATATGAAGAAGTACACAGCATATCCAACGAGGGCAGTAATCGAAGAATCGACATAATTGCATTTAAACCTCCCTCTCTTGAAGGTTACATCATAGACTCTACTGTGAGATTCGAATCGCATGAACATCAGTCAGAAGAAGTACACGAGGAAAAAAGGAATATATATGAACCTTCTATCAATTTTTATAAGGACAAATACCATCTGGAATCCATCGTCATTACGGGACTAATGATAGGAGCCCATGGGACCATACCCTGGTTCCTAGTCGACTTCTGTAAATCTTTTGGCCTGCATAAAGATATTTTAAGAGATCTAACAATTGCAACACTCAAAGGATCAATAGCTATTTTCAAGCATCATACATATGGACCATGACTTTAATTCGGATCACTTGATGTTACTTCGTTTATTATCATGTGTTTCAATCTAATTCAAATTGTTATTTTTCACTCTAACAACAATGTATCACTAAGCCTCAAGGCATTTACTCTATTTATTGTATCATGGTACTATTTGTCAATGGCAACCTGTAGTGGTTACAGGAAGAAATAAATAAAAGCTGAAATGGAGTCAATCAGTGCTGCTGAACTTGAAAGTTAATAATAATTTTATAAGGTGTCAGCAATTTGTAGCAGTCAAAGAGGGACTTTTGAGAATAAAATATGAGCTGGGTAAGTACAAATAACTGTAAACTGCTTGCCTGCCAGGCAAACAGCGTGTGCATACATAGGGGGAGACAGTCGTTCTGCAGCCGCGACAGGGAAATTCCAACTCTCTGGTACAGTTAAAAGATATTCCCTGTATTATTATTCTCTTCTTACTTGAGGTCTATAAAAAATGTTCTGCAATGTCGTTGCAACTGCTCTCAGTTCTGCTTCGAAATTTGTTGTTCCTGGTCCACGTGGTATGTACTGAGAGATCATATGTTTCTCACTCTGTTGTTTGTCACACTGACAGTGTTCACCTGTGCTACATAAAGAACTATGCGAGATAGGTACTAAGAATGCTCACAACAGAACACAAACAGACATAGCTTTCTCTCAGGTGTTTTTGGAGTGCTGCTGTGCAGGAAGGAATGAATTCTTGGACCGCACAATGACAGGAGAAGCAATACAGAGAGTGAACGATGGAGTCTTGAAGTGCACTACTTACATTCTTCAACTCGAAACAACTTGAGAAACTAAAAAGTTCTAAAATGGATAGTCTAACTAAATAGAACAATTACACTTTCTTTAATTCAAAATATCGAAATGTATGCAGGAAAAAAAAAACTACAAGACAAACTGGCAAAGCAACTACTTAGAACTGGAATTTTCTAGTCTGCAAAGCACCAATATGTGAAATTAATGAATATATGCTGCAACATCACTTCATTAAATGACCAACTCTTGTTATTAAATCAAGAAACTACCTATAATATATAATGGAATGCAAGAAAATAATGTTTTCACTGTAAACTTTGTATCACTATACAAAATAAAACTTTTTTTTGTTAACTTATTCCTAAGTATTATCACTTAAAATTAATGTATTAAAGTCTATAACATCATCAAAAATATGTTCCTATTCACTTGAAGAAATTTCATAATTATTACCAATTACGGAAAGAGAATAAAATATACATTGTATAATACATACGTCAACCCATAGGGGTTCCACAGCACGAGGGCAGCGCTCATAGATGGCAAGGCCATGAGAAAAATCAATTACTTCATCTTCGGTACCATGTATTACCAATACCGGTGATGTCACTTTGGGAACCTTGTCAATACTGTAACATAAAACAACAAATTATAGTCATTTAAATTCTGCTGTTGTTGATGTCTTATAATTTCAGTCTGTGTGTGAGATGTGCTGTTCATACGAACTGTACTATCAACACATGATGAAGCAAACTTTTCTAATGGCTAACTATCATATAATTACGTAAGACAGCAAGTTCAATTTGGTCTTCAATTAAACTCTCTGCAAAATACTTACATGTTTGATGAACATCACACACAGTTCATTCTGTGGGAGATGTTTTTTTTTAATTAATATTTTATATAAAATTTCCAAAGCATAACTATGGGTTATTTCTGTTATTGATCCAATGAAGACATGTCCAAATTTTAATCATTGCTGAACAAATCACAGTGGTACAATGTCATTCAAGTGGCAAAACTACAAAGAGCTCCAGAGGGTCTTTCAGAGAAAGTACCACAAACTAGCACTTACAAGACTTGCTGTTCAGCAGTTAGTGAAGAAATTCAGGCATACAGGATCCATAGCCAATGAGCAGCAGCATGAACGGCCTCTGATCAATCCACAATAAATTACAAAGGTAAGGGATAGCATCACTAAAAGTTCAAAGGCATCTACAGGCAGGCTGAGTCGTAAACTGAACATTCTCGAGTCAACAGATGCAACAGGATAGGATCCTCGACTCAGTGGTCTCTCAGCAAAATGGGGCATCACCCCACTATGCACACACATTGTGCAAGATTACCTGAAAGAGATCTTTCCTGGCCAGTGGATCGGAAGAGGTTCGAATCACATGTGGGTTCCCCAGTCCCCTGACCTGACTCCCCTCGACTTTTTTTTTTGCATGGGGCTTTATCAAGAGTACCATTTACAAAACCATGGTGTCTAATTTGAATGAGCTAAAGTGGCATAAGGCATGCTGATATGGTTTGGAGCTCAGCATAGCAACATGTGATTCATTCAGTAATGGTTAACATTTGGACGTGTCTTCACTGAACCTTTAACAGAAATAAACCACACTTATGCTTTTCGTGAAATGTATAGTGACTTCATTGGCACCCTGTATATTCAGTATCAATTCTTGAACTCTCGAAGTAAATTAGAAAAGACGCAATTTTATAAAACTCTTAGCTGCAACATTATTTGGTGGGTCAAAATGCTTGTGTCTAGTAAAATAGTAAAAGAACAGAACTGGTAGGAAAAGTGATTCCTCAAAGTAGTTGCAGTTGGGGGAAGGGGAAAGGAATAAATAAAAAAAAAATTCCACAGATAAAATTTAAATACAATGATACAAATTAATAAAGAGGATGTACAGGATGAAAAAACTGAATCGGCATGATATCTAACTATACTACTGTCAGTTTAACTTCTAACCGTATGTAAGTGAATATCTTTGTATCTTTCCTTAGTAAAGAGTGCTCATTAGATCTTGATGGAAATACTTCAGAGATCAGAAAGGGCAATGTACAGTTGATTAATATATGAAATAGTATGCACTGGTACTCACTGTTACTCAGAATTGCTTCAGCTGGGAATGACTGGAATCAATTTAAATCTAAATCACTGTTATTGTTACTATTAGGTGCTGCCACACAAGTGTATGCTAATGTCAGTGCACTTATTTTCTTAAATAACAAGTTCCATATTTTTCAAAAACTCATTAAACAATAAAATTATTTCGTTGCCACTCTTTCATTCCATTTTATATTTATGTTCAATAGCAAAAGTTATTCAACTTCCTCCATGTTGTTGCAGTAAGAACTGAATACAATTTTGTGATGGTTAGAATAAAGTAAACAGGTTTTCCCTTCCTTTTTGTTTAGGTTATTGATCTGATTTACAGTGTCTCCATACTCATTCAAGAAAAGACGACTTTCTGATTATAATGTATTTGAAAAGGGAAAGACTTTTTATCTAATTGTTTCTTAAGTCATTGTACTGATATTGTAGGCCTATTACTGCATTATATTGTTATGCGTGTATATGATAAAAAGAATCAATATTACAATTCAATAATAATCATACAATATAACAGTACGATCTAATTGTTATGCAATAATGAATGTAATTAATAGGGCTCGGAAGTTGATGAAATATCATCTTTTTCTCTGAGACATCACAGACAATGCAGGATGCAATACAAATTCGTTTCACTACAACACGAACTAATATAGCCTACTTTTATTTTGCATTTTTCGGTCTTTTATTGTCTACATACTGGTCATTTTTAGGAAATGTTCTACTTTTTGTTGCATTTTTGCACTTTTCTGCTCATGAACGGACTTTTTTTTTATGGTGTAGTCATAGTCTATATTAGAGAACCTACTGCAGATTGCTTACACAATTCGATTGCATCATACAGGAATTTTCTTTATGATTGCATTAGCCTTGACTTCTGATCACGTATGTTACGAACAAATACTGCAGCCTCAGTTCCCGCAGTGAGCATTCTGTATCTCACAAGTGAAGATGTAAAAATGCCGAAAGTAAAACAAAGCAGATTAAGTTTTTTTGTGACAGTGACTGAGTTGGATGACAATGTACTTTCCACAGATAGAAGTATACTATTAGTTTGTTGGTATTTTACTATTAAAATCATGGTCATTTTAATTCATTTTAATGTCATATTTTCATAAATTTAAGGTCATTTTATACGTCATTTTTCTGTGATTTTTAGGTCATCAACTTTCGATCCCTAGTAATTAATTTTCCTAATATTTTCGCTAAATATTACAGAAGAGTAATAAATGGACAGACAGATTTCCATAAAAAAGAACAGTAGGCCTATAGCACTATAGCATATTCTAGTAGTATGAAATCTATACAGGGTGTTTCAAAAGTAAAAAAATTAGGGATGAGAAGTAAAAATGAAGAGAAGCAAAAAAGTTCCAGTAAACATGGATCCGCAAATTAACCGTTTACAAAATGCCATTTTGTGCTGGTTGGGGCCCACTGAATACTAAGTACTAATTCCAATAAAAGCAGTGACAATTTTATTTATCAATCACGAGACAATAAAATTAATAATTTTGGCTTAAAGACCATAGAAATGTGATTAAACATACCCAACAGAAACTTTTTTGTTTGAACAACAATAAAGTTTCTGAATACAGTATGGTACAGTACAGTATGAACTTGTTAACTGAACAATTTTATAGCAGGTGTTCAAAATGCTGACCATGTTCTTGAATGTATCTGTCTAGTCTTCTCCGCAAAGAACAGCAAATGTGTTCGAGCAATCCTGGGTCATTCTTCATTTGCTGGAACGCATCTACAATCCAATGCTGCAATTCTTCAGGTGTGGTGATGTCTGTTGTGTAAACCAGACTTTTTGCATAACATCACACACAAAAATTCAAAGAATTCAAATCTGGTGATCTAGGTACAGGCATTCCTCTACTTATCCATCATTCACCTTATCGTCTGTCTAGATATCATCTCACACTTAGAAGGAAATGGGATGAGGAGAGTGTGGCATACATATGAAGCATGAATGCTGCTGCTTGATTCACTGCAGGCCTTAATCAGCAAAAAAATGGCATTATCTAGTAAACAGTTAATTTGCAGATCCATGTTTACTGGAATGTTTTTGCTTCCCTTCGTTTTTACTTCTCATCCCTAAATTTCTTATCATCACTTTTAAAATATTTTGTATATTTAAATTTCTCAGTTAAATTCAGGCATTTTTAGGTGAAATTTCCAAAATGACTTACCATTATGTATTTTCTTATAATGTTTCTAATTAATCTTGAATAAATAATTACAGCTTTTAATATATTATGTTGAAAGAAAATTGATTGACTACTTCCATAATGATTAAGAATTGTGTTACTAATATTGTTGTTCTGTCAAGTACTAGGCCATAATACCTGCTACAGTCTTGAGTTGTCTACCCATTCATCAAATTCGATAACAACAGAAATGAGGAATTAGGTACATCACAAGTTACGTTTAAATAACTGGTGAAATCATACTAATAGGATATCTTAATAATATACAATATCCGAAGAATGCCTTAAAATACTGTCTGAAATATATATATATATATATATATATATATATATATATATATGAGGGTGAGAGGGAAAAGAAGGTATCTGGAACTGGAACAGATTGAAATTTAGACAGACAGAAGATGCATAAGACAATCAGAAGTTAACCTTATATCATTAAGTGTAAGTATTAAAAAGAAAAAACTATACATTACAGTTCATCATATAAAAATAAATACAAAAAGTCCACCTATCCACTTATATAAGCAGATGGCCAATTCTTATCTGTCATAATATGTTCAAATGTATCAATTGTCTGTAAAAAAAAATTACGAAATCGTGACAATATGAGAATATAGGATGTCTCAGAAGGAATGTAAAATACTTAAGGATAATGTAGTTTGGGTTAACCTACATACATCAATTTAATCTGATATATGTACAAAGTCTAACGGTTGGGGAGAAATTAAAGGGAGAAATGCTGGAACATCTTGCAGTTCATGTGCCAGATCTTTTGCACACAGTAGCATCTGAGCACTGCAACACCAGCACAACACACACAACTAAATACACGTTCACTTGATATTTAATTTGTGCATTCGCATAGTGAATATGCAGACATGTTTTTTGTTTATGGATTTTGTGAGGAATAAGGGTAACTTTTTTCCAATCGAAGGGTTCCATTTAGCTGTGTGTTTTCCTGTGTTTAGCTGATGTTATCTGAAACTGCAAGCTACCAAGTGTTTCACTGAGGTCAGAAAGAGAACCAGTACTGGTACCTGATATGAATTTACAATTCATTGAACCCATAAGAAGGGTAATTTAATAATTTGTCTTGTTTAATTATTTTATTTCTTACTGAGTTTGTACTTAATTATGAAATAAGCTTATTGGAACAACACAAGATGCAGCATTTTCAATAATGTATCATATCACAAGTTCTAAAACATAGAAATACATCTATAATGCCTCTCTCCATTTAAAAGTTCGCCCATCAATAACTTCACAACCGTTACATTTTGAACATAGGGATATCAGGTTAAATCGATGTAGATTAACCCAAACTATATTATTCTTATGTATTTTACATTCCTCCTGAGACACACTGTATATCGACCTGAAACAAATGAGCTATAATATAATCAATTCAATCTACAATGAAAGATTACTTACTCTAATAATTGATTGAATTATCAATAAGCACTACACAAAAAAAAAATTGCTGCATTGTCCTTTTACTTACTATCTCCTGTATCCTCTCCTCCCACCGAGGACACATGCCTCTCTGCACTGTGTGTAGTCTAATGGTTTACTGTGCTGTTGTAATACATTTTTCTACACAAATCCTTGTATACTTTGTGACAAAACATAACAGTCTTCTCTCCTGGAAGGAAGATCATAAATACTCACCCCTGCATTATTTTTTGTAAGCAGTTCCACTGTGGGCGACACCTCTTTCTTATTCCACTTGTACACTTTATATCGAAGTAAATCACAAGTGAAATCATCGATGAGAGTGAATGGACTGGTATGAGGGAAGACCATCATGTTTTGTCATCGACTATAAGCTCTTACATTAATGCACTGTATTGTTTAACTAGAGAGTAGAGCAGGGAAACAGAAGTATTATACTAACAAGAGAAAAAATAACACACAACATAAATTTGGCACATACATTATATTTGCACCATCACTGCCAGTCTTGTTTTTATCAGCTTCAATAACAGTTTTACATAAAAGTCCGGATTACAAATGCAGTTTGATCATCTTTTCTTTTTAATGGTCTGATTCGAAGCCAATTAAAGCCATGTAACATGTGTATGTCGCACAATTTAGTTACATAATTACTTAATCATGCAGTGAGCTATGTGGTATAAGTATCTAAAGAAACCCATACATGCAAAGATTTACTTGGAGGTAAATCCCCTCGTATATGGGTAGAAAATATTCAGACCTTTGGCCTGGAGGTAAATCTCCGAAGTTCAGCAGCTGCAAGAGTTTTTCCGACTACAGTGCTCTCCAATTTAAAAAGGACAAGAAGTAAATATATAGGTAGAAACAAACCATACTGCTAACATGTTATCGAGAGATGCACTATCATCTTTACTTTTTAACTTTGTTATAGAATATGTCATTAAGAAAGCCCAGGATAACAGAGAAGGTTTGGAATTGAACGGGTTACATCAGCTGCTTCTTTATGCGCATAATGTGAATATGTTAGGAGAAAATTCACTAACTATTAAGGAAAACATGGGAATTTTACTTGAATCAAGGAAAGACATAGGTTTGGAATTAAATTCCTGAAAGACAAAGTAGACCTATATGATTATGTCTCATGGCAAGAACATAGTACGAAATGGAAATATTAAAATTGGAAATTTATACTTTGAAAAGGTGGAAAAATTCAAATATCTTGAAGCAAGAGTAACAAATATACAGGGTGATTCACGAGGAAAGGTAAAAAATTTAGGATACAATATCTTAGGCCATTTTGTGTGAAAAAGTTCATATGAACATAGGTCCATTTTCGAATGATGGCGGAGTTAGATGCATTAGTATATTAGTAAGTATGCATACATGAATATAAACTTTAAATTTGTCCGTTATCTGTCTCTAAATGCCAGTTAGTACAATGGAATCCCAGAAGTTTTTGTGAAATCAAAGAGCCATATCTCCGTAACTGTTTGAAAACGGACCCATATTCATATTAAGTTTTTGACTCAGAATGACTTCAGAATTCACATCCTAAATTTTTTACCTTTCCTCGTGAATCACCCTGTATAAATAACACTTGGGAGGAAATTAAATGCAGAATAAATATGGGAAATGCCTGTTATTATACAGTTGAGAAGCTTTTGTTATCCAGTCTGCTCTCAAAAAAGCTGAAAGTTAGAATTTATAAAACAATTGTATTACCAGTTCTTCTGTATGGTTGTGAAAGTTGGACTCTCACTTTGAGAAAGGAACAGAGATTAAGGGTGTTTGAGAATAAGGTGCTTAGGAAAATATTTGGGGCTAAGAGGGATGAAATTACAGGAGAATGGAGAAAGTTACATAATGCAGAGCTGCATGCATTTTATTCTTCACCTGACATATCTAGGAACATTAAATGCAAACGTTTGAGATGGGCAGGGCATGTAGCACATATGGGTGAATGCAGAAATGCATATAGAGTGTTAGTTGGGAGACACGAGGAAATAAGACCTTTGGGGAGGCTGAGACGTAGTTGGAAGGATATTATTAAAATGGATTTGAGGGAGATAGGATATGACGGTAGAGACTGGATTAATCTTGCTAAGGATAGTGACTGATGGCAGACTTATGTGAGGCCGGCAATTAACCTCCAGGTTCCTTGAAAACCATAAGTAAGTAAGCAATGGGTAAGTCTTTACAGATATATTATAAGCCTCTGATAAGACTTCGCATGGAGCAGACCTTTGAATATGAAGCAATGTCGTTACATTTAGGGTTAGTTCTTTCAGACATAATTTCAGTGTGTGTGAATTTAATTAGATTGTTATACCAGTGAAATGTCAGACAAAAAGTTCATGCTAAACAAAGAATTTTTATGTACCAAGTGGTTATAATTAAAGTGACGCTACTCGCAGTGTCCCAATAAGGACTGTAATGAGTGCATGGCAGTGATATTTGGCAGATATGCTAATAAGAGAATGCAGAAGTAACTTACGCTAGAAAAAATAGTTACAATTTTCACCACCTGACGAAAATTTGGCACTGTACAGGTGGTACCACATGACATGTCGGTTGTCATTCAACATACTGTAAGGAACACAATATGGCTGTTGAGAAGAAAGATCGTGCACTGTTAATTAAATTATTTTATCAGAATGGCAGCAATAGCAGTGCTGCATTGAGGGAATATTTCTATCTGAAAGAACTGAGAAGAGAACCCACGTCAACAAATGGGTTAAAGAAGGTGATAAGGAAATTCGAGGACACGGGAGTTGGGTGTTGCATGAGGGAGAGGAAGGCGACCCATCCCGATGGCAGTTGTTGAAATTGCTGTGTCTGTAGCTGACCATTTAGCACATGTCCCAAATTCTACAACTAGTGCTTGAGTGGTGACATGTGAATTGTCTGCCCCATGGTCAACAGTTCAAAAAGTTCTGCAGTACATTTTCCACTGGTAACCATACCAGACTCAGACTGTGCAGCAACTGAAACCTCATGATCCGCAGCAAAGCCTTGATTTTGCCCTTCGGTTTTTGGCACGGATGATAACATATGGTCAGGAGATATTCTGTGGACTGACAAGGCGCATTTTACACTGGAAGGTGCAGTGAATATACAGAACTGTCACATATGGGATTCGGCTACACTGCGTGTTGTGCATGAACAGTCATTGCACTCTGAGTACTGTACTTGACTGTGTGGTGTGAATTCATAAGCACTTTTATTCTTGGTCCGTTTTTCTTTGAGAATATTATACTGTGATGGCCTGTCAGGTGTACCATGATGTCTGCACAATATGAGGACATCCTTGTGCAATGATTCCTGCCTTGCAAGAATGTAATTGTGTTGAGACCACTATTTTTATCCAAGATGAGGCAACACCACATTTCGGTCACCAAATGAAATGCCTGCTTCGTGCAACCTTCACAGATGAATGCATTATCTCCAGAAGTTTTCCAAATCTTTGATCAGCAAGATCCCCATGACTTGAATTTATGTGACTTCTGGCTGTGAGTCTATCTGAAAGATCGCGTCTATCAGGGACATATTCGGTCTCTGCCTGATGGCCAGCATACGACGATATGTTGTTCGGTTTCCACCAGAACTGCTGCGAGCAACTGTTGATCATGCCGTTTTACAGATGTAGCATGTAGCTGATGTCTCCAGTGGACATATGAACCACTTGATAATGAATTTCTTAACATTACACCTTTCTCATGTGTTTTAGATTTTCTGCCTAGGTCCTGTTCATATCTGCACATTGTGTACCATTTCCACGTGTTGATTGCTTCTGCAGCACCACATTTTCGTCTGGTGACGAAAATTGTAACCAATTTTCTTTCTCGCGTAAATCGCATCTGCATTCTCTTATTAGCATAGCTAACAAATATCATTGCCATAAGTTCTTACAGTTCACATTGGGACACTGTGAGTAGCGTCACTTCAATTGTAAGCTCATGGTATGTTATAATTAAAAGTCAGTCTCCATATTTATAGTATAGTGTCACGTAACAGAGCTATTGACTGTATGCTTAAATACGAATGGAATCCCTCTAAATGCTCACATATTAGGTTGATCACTACGTAAGACTTTATGAAGACTGAATCTTTTGCTACAATCTCTCATTTTTATTTCTAACACAAAAGGAACTTTATTGTTGGTGAAATTAATTAATTATTATAATTTTTTATATATAATTAAACCATATCAGGTATTCAGAATTAATAAGATAATAAAGGGGCAATGTTAAGAGTGGCATGGAAAATCAAAACTACTCAGTACCACAGTCACCATGTTCACAACAAATCCCTACGGATCTGTTGGTGGCCTAAATCTCGGGCTCAGCTACAGATGGACTATTTCCAAATTTATAATATATTTTTAAAAAATTATATGAACGTAAATGGATAAATTTCTTAGTAAGTGCTTTCACTGCATGATACATACTCTCCATTACATACCTTACAAAGCAATAATATATGTAACTAGTGCAATTTTGTAAAGATCTTTTTGTTTTTTTCTCAAGAGTCCGAATATTAAATTCATGTTTCTAAACACACATATCTACCAAAGTTTAATGGTTCGAACCAAGCTAAGATTACTTTGTTAGTATTGGTGAAAAGCAAATGGCAAAGTCGTTTGTTTCAGATGCATTTACATATAACTCAGATAATATCCTATAAATATTACAACTTACAATTACTGGAAATAGTCAAAATGAACATAATGATATCGCAGATATCATGAAATTCATGGTCACACGTATCTCTTGATAGATACTGTTTACTAAGGAACAAGAAGTAAGTGTTCACAAGAATATTCTCTTCTTTTCCTTCATTAACCCCTTATGTTGTCAAGCATAGGGACATAAAAATATTTATGGTCATATATTTACCATTCCCTTCAAAACTTAATAAATTTCAACCAATGGAACTCTTCACCTTCTATCACCTCAAACATAGAGATATATACAATAAAAATCCCCATAACAAAATCCACCTGAACCATCACCAACCATAAGTCTGCTAATATGACACCAGTCTTACCAAAGTTTCATATTTTAAGAGTCAATCCTGTATTGAAGACAAATATCCCATGTCCCTTGTAAATACAGTAGTACAGTCGTATCATTGAAATTCATTAAGTTTTTGGGCATGTTCACTGATAGAAGACTCTGATCTTGCATGTGCCAGTACAAGCTGTGAACTTTTCTGAAATCTCTGTACAGTCTGTTTTATTCTGATGCTTCTGGTGTTAACATTGAATTAGCCATTGGTATAGCTCAGTCAGCTAAGACTCTTGCCTGTCAATCCAGAGTTGCACTCAGTCTGATTACCAGGTTTTTTCCGAGGTTTTCCCCAACCATAAGGCAAATATCAGGTATTCTATGGTGAATCCTCGGCCTCATCTCGCCACCAATTCCATTGATGCTAAATAATTTCGTAGTTGATACAGCGTCACTAAATAACCAAGTAAAAAAAAACATTGAATTGTTATACGACAGTGGAGTAAATATAATTCCATCTATTAACTTGTTTCTTGCAGGTTTGACAAGAGTCAATATTTTATGCAAACTGTAGGTGTTAATGTTGTAGATAAATAAATACCAAACGTAAATTTTAAAATTTTTATGGGAAATAAAATTATAAAACAATTGTTGATTCTTGACCAGATATTAAATCAGAAGCCTTAAAAATTCGAAAGATCTTAGGTTTAAGTCCATTCAAATTATAAATGCATTTCAGACTGTCATTATTATTATTATTATTATTATTATTATTATTATTATTATTATTATTATTATTACTACTACTACTAAAGTTTTAGCTTTTAAAGGGCCAGATACCTTACGAGCAAAAATTATTTTGGATGGGAAACCTATTGAGCAAGTAAATAATTTTAACTATCTAGGCTGTAATATCTCCTATTTTAAGAAGGAAGATCATTTTAATAAACTTAGTAAATTTAATTTTATATGTGGCACAATAAAGAGATCCCTGAAATACACTAGAAGAGAAACCAAACTAAAATTCTATAAAGTTATGGCTGTACCTATATTGCTGTATGGTAGTGAATTTTGGACTTCAACCAAGAAAGAAGAAAAAACTATAGAAGCAGCTGAAATGAGGTTTTTATGTAGTGTAGCCGGTTGCACACTTTTGGATAAAAGAAAAAGTGAAGATATCAGGAATGAATTAAATATTTTTAAACTGATGGATAAAATAGAACAATATAGGAACAATTGGAAGGAGCATGTTCAGAGTATGAAACCAGGCCGAATACCAAAAATTATTTTAGATTATAATCCAGAGGGTAGAAGAAGTGTTGGTAGGCCAAAGAAGAGATGGATACAACTTTTTAATTGAAATCTATGAGACCGGAACAAGCCTAAATGGCTTAAGTCGTGAAATGTTGATGATGATGATGATTATTATTATTATTTTTTTTTTTAATTTTTCATTACTTTTGGTGTGGATGTAAAGTGAAAACAAATTTGAACATACCAGTTTAAAATTCTAATTTTTTGTTCGTGCTGTGACCACAACTACTATACTCAGGGATTATGTGCTGCAATTTGTGCGAGATATCGAATTTGATTCCCAAAAGAATTCTATTACTGGCTAATTTGTAAAATAGTAACTATTTTTTACCTCTCCCACTCCTGGACCACTACTAAAGTTACTTTTTTGTCATGTGCAGATGAAATGTAAACAAAAGTCCCACTTGCTGCACCATAAAAGAATCTGCAATTCACGTTAGTAATGACACCAGAAGGAATATATGGTGTATAGGGTGGGGATATGACACTGTCCTGTGGGACTCCAGCTTCTATTCAGAATGTCCGAAAAAGTTTGTTCCTTCAAAGACTATCTTAACTTCATTAATATTACTACAAAAACGTATCATCAAAATTTGTCTGCATAAACCACTTGATTATCCGACACAATTTATTTATTCTGAATTCCAAGTACTAAAAATTGAGCAAATATATAAACATACATTACTAACTTATTTTCACAAAAATCGAATGAATTTTATAACTGAAAAACATATACATAACACCAGAAGAAATGTCCCAACTCTTTTGGCAGAACCTAAATGCCACACTACAGCTGGATTAAGACACAGTAGGAATTATGGACCAAGACTATACAATTCAGTATTGAAAAATAATCCAGACCTAAGCAATTTACACATTCTTAAGTTTAAAAATAAAGTGAAAATGTTTGTATGATATTTGATAAATTTTATTATAATTTTTTAAAGTGTTACTAGCATTATATGGTACTAATTTTTATTGTATTCATCTGATGCATGTACCCTATAAGATAAAACATTGTAATAAATATAAATAGACCATTTTCTTAATTAATAACAGTGTATATCTCCAATAAATGATTTCTTAGCATCGCCACAGATACACTTGATTGTACTTGTCACTATATCTTGTCACTAGAAAGTTATTGAAATTTATATTTTCCCCGCCATTCAAAAAATATTTTGATATGATACCTCTTGCACAAAAGGAGAGATCTATAACTGAAACTCAATTAATATATTTCAGTATTATTTGTATTTATCCTGGTAATAATGAACAGTTTGACTCATAGACATTTTGTTTTTTCAGCATTAACTTCCCATGATTTTACGAGAAGATTCGAAGAGAACGGCAGTTACGTAGACTTTCAGCTCCCCACTACTATATGCACAACACAATGTCAATACGACGGTTGCTGTCGTCTGCGATACAACGAACTTTTCTGTTGATTTTCGAGTTTGGCATTTTTTCCCGTTATTATATGCTTATTTAAGTTGTGTTAACTCTCGCTAGTGGTTTTATATTTTATTTTATCCGTTTTAGTATTTATTTTATTATTGTAAATATTTTTGTTTTATCACTATTATTATTATTATTATTATTATTATTATTATTAATACTATTATTATTGTTATTATTATTAATGAATTATTTTGTATTACAATCTTTGTATCATTTCTGTCACGATTATTCTATTATTATTATTATTATTATTATCATTATTATTATTTATATCATCAGCATTATTATTTAAACCCTGTAAAATTTATGTAGACTACTGGACTGTACCCGAGCACGAGCATGATGCTCATTTCGGGTATCTATTCATATGTATTCAATTCAAATGTAAATTGTAAATAAATTTGAAATTTGAATTTGAATTTGAAATTCTGAATCTCACCTGTCCTGGCTGGAGAGCCAGAGTGTGATTTCATGTGGTAGGTTTAGCAACAGTGAGTTTATACTTTAGGACTTCTATCCAGTGTCAAAGGCTCTCTTGGCATCTAAGGCAATAAAGATGTCGTACTATCTGCATGTATAAGCCTATATTCAATTGGAGTGAGAATCAAAACAGCTGGTCATGTAGCTGCATTTCTGACTGGAATCCGGCTTAAATGGTCGGGATTAGATTGCGATTGGTTAGATAGACGTGTAGTCATGACATGAGGACTTTCTCCAATAATTTGGCTAAGGTTGTTGTTAAACTGATAAGTCAGTAGTTCTGTGGATCACATATGTCTTTGCTTGGTTTAGGGAAGAGGAGAATGTGGGAGTGTTTTCAGTGCTTTAGTGTATGTCCTAGTCTGAGTGATCCTGTATAAAGTTCTGCAAGATAGCTTAGTGCTGTGGGGGAGGGGGGAAGGTTGTTGTATGTTGTAGGAGATTTCGTCTAGTCTGGGGGCAGAGTCTTTTTAATGATATATCTAATGGAGTAATGTTGTCAATGAGAGGACTGTCGATCATTGCAAAAGTAGCACTGAAAGCAGCTGGTAGAGCTGGATTCTGTGTAATGTGATAGGTAATGTGTGCTAGATGTTAGAGGTCAAAAGATGGGTGATTTGGGTGTGGTGTATATATTTTCTAGTGTGCAACTGAAAAGATGTAGTTTACCAGGCATATGATCTGTTGTCCGTTGCATAGTGAATGGTTTGTGATTACATGTTTTCCTTGTATCTGTTTGATCATATAAAGATAAGGAGATATAAATACCAACACTGACATTTGGCATCATTGATACGAGCAAAAACTTACATCGGGGAGGGAGCAGTCTAGTGCAGCATTTGATACTTAGAAATTGTTTGTGTCAGTTATTAAGTGCTATAAGAGTGTTTTTAAAATTACCAATTGAAGAGAGTAATATTACTGTAGAATTTTGTGTTCAGCCAATTGGAGATTTTCTTTTAGACATTAACATAAAGCACACAATAGAGCAGATTTTAACCCTGTACTAAGACAATTGAAAAACAATTATTGAAAGAATTACGAAGGCAGGGAAGAGTATGGAAGGAGGTGAAGAAGCTAGCACAAAATAGAATATGGAGACCCTTTGTGGATGCTATATGTTTCTGCTTGGAGATGGAGATAATGATGATGATGGATGATAACACTAGCTAACAAATTTCAACTCTGAAAAATGTACAGAAATGAAACATTCCATTATCCATATATTGTATTTACCATGCTGAATCCGAAAATGTAACTCATTTTTCAGCATCACCTTTAAAGTTTCAGTTATTGCACTTATTACACTTCTGAAAATGTTGATACTAAGTAGTTTCACATTGCTAATATCTAACATAGAATGTTTAAACATTATAATTGTGTTAAAACTGGAAATAAATATTCTTCACATTATATTATGCGTAAATGGCTACTTACATTTATGTAGTAGAAGGCAGGAATTGCTTTAAAACACTTTGTCTCTTATGTGTTGTAACATCCTCTCTTTGTACTTAAAGGGCAAGAAAGATCACTAACTTTTCAGTGTGCCAATGGTGTGGCGTGAACAAAAAAACATGGCTACATGGCAAAAGAATCGAAATCTGACAAAATGTCATCTGATTACATGCAACCCTCTACATCAAGAGATAACATCTGCAGTCTTGCATTACATCTTGTACAACTTACATGAGGCATCCAGGAACAATCCTCATCCTAGAGACCGTAATTGAAATCAAAGGCTGTTTTGAGAAGTTGAGAAATTGGTCGCCTCTGAAATTTCGGAGTAAGCTCGCCACACATACATAGTGATAAAAAAAGTATTCAGACAGTTTTTACACCTACGTCTTTGTTCCTTCATAATTTCACACAGAACAGCTCATACTAGTATCGAAACCTCTGCACCCCAACAGAACAAAATACAGACTGAATACCTTGTTTTCATTAGCAGTCATCCTCTTAACTTTCCATATGTCACAAATCAGATGTCAAGTGAAGAAAAAGAAACTCTTGGTATAACAGATGGAAACCAAAGAAGCGCTGTATGTATAAATGACTATTGATAAAATATAAGTTCGTTAAAGTACTCAGAAACCTGAAATGGTGGAAAAAATCTGATTACACATATGTAATCAGGGTATCAGACTTCGTAATAATCAACATTCTATTTACTTGTACAGAGAACTGTGTTCATTAGTGTAATTAAACCAATTGAAACAATTCAAAGGCCCGACAATTTTAAAACTTACGATCAAGCTCCCTCTACTTCTTACCAAAGCGACTGCAATGCTGTACAGTGTCTCCACAGTGATGCTTTTGTGAAAAGCAGTAGCCTAATATGAAAAGTTACCACTGTTTTTCTTAAGATCAGTGATTACTGATATTAGTGTTTTAACAAAAAGGTTTACCAGAAATGAGTATACACCATCCAGTGCATACTCTGATATAAATATTGATTAGTAACTTTTGTTTTGACCCTTAACTCTCCATTCATTTTTCCAGCTACAGAATTTCATAAAAAGAAATTTAAATTCCAAGAGACATAAATGGAAGCAGCTAGTGTATTCAAAAGATGGTGCTTACTGCAAATTTTGTATCCAATTGTACTGGAGGACAGGAAAGGTTGGTGCTCTGGTGGTAAATCCTTTCAAGAAGTGAAAATGTAGTAGTGAAAATTTCAAAAAGCATGTTAAATCAGATTGAAGCTATGTAACTGCTGCATATCAATTTCTGAATGTGATTAAGGGAAAATAGACAATATTGTATGCTAGACAGATATACAGAAGAAAAAGGAAGATGAAGAAAATAGAAACACTTAAGAATCTATTAATGAAACAACAATATTTTGTAGAGGACAACTCTAACAGGTGATCAAGACAATGACCCTATTAAAAAAAAAACCCTTTCAAGAATGATGGAAACTTTAAGGCCCTACTGCGTTTTCATGCCAATTCTGACAAATATAATTTGAAAAAACATTTTGAATTATTCTAGTAATACATGTTAACTAGCCATTCAAAATTAAATCACCGACATTTTTATAGATCATTGATTTAGAAAACCTTTATAAATGAAATAAGTGAATTTGGCTGCCTTGGTATTCTTGGTAATGAAGCTTCAGATGTATCTGGAATTGGAACTAAACAATTTTCACTCTGTGCATTAAACGTGAATTAAAAAATATTCTATATGAATATTTTTGCATTGCATTTTATAAATATCTGGATAATTTAGCAATAGTGATTGTAAATACTTGTCAGAATATGGGTCTTAATATGAGAGAACTAGTTGGTCAGGGTCACAATGGAGTTGTTAATATTACAGAAAAATGAATTGGGGCTCAATCAATAGCTACGAAAGTTTTCCAAAACCTATGTACACTGTGCAAGACAGAGGCTCAATTTTGCGTCCTCAACTAGCTTTTCAGATCCATTTGTCTGGAATTGTCTAACAACCCTGATAGAAGTTTGCAACCTAGTCCGAAAAAAAAAAAAATATTTCATGGTAATCTGCTAAAGAAACATAAAAATTCATGCCCCAAACAGTTAAAAAACTAGATCAGTAATAGTATAAAAATGAGATACGAATCTTTCGCCACAAATGATTTGTCTCACAGACAATTCGTCACACATTACATTTTCGTCACCAGAAGGTTTGTCAGATTATGCTTCTGTCACTGGACGATGTGTCACATGTTGATTTTTTGTTAGTTTCTACGCCAATTGGCTTTGTTATTTAAGTAGGGTAAAAATAGCTAAGGTTTTCATGGTTACTTGCTAAAAATATTTATAATATTTGGCAATGAAGAATCAAATAACATCCACTAGCTATAAAAAATTTTAGTATTATTTAGCAATGAAGAGTAAAATTTTATTCACTTCAACCAAAATTGCGGGTATGAAGTTCATATACACAAAACATAGGATGCAAAAAGGGGCAACATATGGCATTGTGACCAACTTGAGGAATTCAAATCAACGCTGGTATCTACTCTTGATAAGAAGTCCATTGTTAAACAGTCTATTGAACATTCCCATGCCCCTGACTGGGGAAGAGCTCAAGTTGCAGTGTGTATGAATTTGATGAAGGCAGTTGCAAGTACATTGGCAGAGACTCCAGCTCAAATCATACAGTGACATCTTGAGAGGGTATCTGGTGAGGAGACAAATACGGCAAAGCAGGAGAAAAAATCTACATGCAAGGAAAAAAAATCTTAATTTGGATAACATAATACTAAGAATCACGGAAAAAAAAAAATATAACAATTACAAAAATGAAGATAACATATTGGGATATTTGAGGGTCATTGAGCACAATGTTGCAGGCAATTTCTAAATTTGTGTATATTCAAACTGCAAGAACCATTCACTGATATTGTGTCTCATTTTTTATTACATATTCCAAACCTTTACTATGGCAAACAGTTGATATGTGACCAAAAAACGGTGATGTAATTGATGTTGGGACAAACAATCCATATGACGAATTATCGGGGATGAAACTTTGCTGTTACGAAACATTAGTGACGGTATGTCCTAGTCCCTGTAAAAATACAATTCATTGAGAGACATGCCGTAATGGTTTCAGTTGACCTTCGTAAACCAATTATTTCCATTCTTCAGAAATTAGCTGAACAGGGAAATTTCTATTAAAGCAGCAATATTCTTGGTATCATTAGAAAAAGCACAATTTATAACTTCATTGCTTATGTGTGAAAAAGTTTTTGAAGTTATACTACTACTGCCAATATATCTTCAGAATCCTATTCACAATTTAGCTTCAGCTATTGGTTATGCAGAGAATGTAGTGAATGTTTTGTCAAAATATTCCTTCCCATTCTTGATGTTTTTATTTATCATCTTTCAAAAAAATTCAAGAACAACAAAGGCATTCTGACATTATTTGAAATGCTTCACCAAAGTACGTATCACCAGAAAACTCATTTACTAAATATCTCTGTATTTACCTTGACATACAAACAAGAATGGCCATTGTAAAAGCAGAGTATGTCACAAGATGTGACTACATACCATTGACCTAATAGAAGTTCTGGATAGTTGTAATAAAATTTATTTCCAAATCTACATCCCTCTACTACAAATATTTGCAACCGCGCCCGAACACTCATTTTATACACTGAAAAGGGTAAAACCTCTGTTAAGGAATAGGATAGGAAACAAGCATTTTTACAGTTTTATCACTTTTATCTGTACTCTGGAATACAGCGAAACCTCTCTGAAAGACCACTCTATTAAGACACCACCCCCTTTTATGCACCGATTTTTCTTAAAACCGATATAAAAACCTCTATTTAAGAACCACCCCTCTCCCCAACTACCAATCAGCCATTGAATAGCCTTTTTTTTTATTTTACACCTTTTAAGAGACCATATTTCAAAATTACAGTACAGTATTATAATTTTACAATGCAATAGTTTAATGAACAAGTAGATTTTGAGAACTTTAAAAGAGTACTGTACTGAATCTTCCAAAGTTAAAATGAAAATTGACAACACTGTTAACTATTCATGCTGAACATCTGACTCTTTAATCCTCTATCTAAGGAATGTGGGAATCTCTAGCAAGAAAGAGGTTGTTGTTAAGGATTGTGACTCATGTATATGGCCTTCAGGTTTTTTTTTTTTTTTTAACTAATGCCAGGTAGGTACATGACTGTTCATCATTCACCCATATGAAGCCAGTTCACCGACAGTTCTCTTGCCCATAGTGCGCCATAGGAGGCTGGTCTACACCCGCGACAATATGAGATGATGATAAAGGTTTGTTGAAATCCCAGAGGGGAACCAAAGTTCCCAGAGAAAATCCCTGTTACCTGGACCACGTGCCTGCCTAAACAAGTTACAAATTGGGAGGTACATCAGGGATTGAACCAAAGGATTGTTAACTCCAGTGCTCTAGCCATTAGACCATCACGGTGGCTGGTTGGCCTTTAAGGTCTGACCATGGATTACAGAGGTTTTTAAAAAAAATGTTATTACTGAACAGATTGCCCCCAAAATTACAACATTTTATTATTATTATCATTATTATTACTTAGAATTTTAGATGGGACTCATTAGATGAAATACTGGACTCCGAAAATAATAATAATAATAATAATAATAATAATAATAATAATAATAATAATAATAATAATAATAATTGCAGATTTTAACTGAGTAGGCCTATAACATTATTTAAAAATCTACTGGCTAGTAAGAGCATTAACAACAATGGTCAGAGTTGCCAACTTGGTGAGTCAGTATCTATAAAGAATTTAACTTTTAAATCTGGTGATTCTGATTAAGTACTTCACTGACACATTCAGCCATGCTGAGAAATGTCAAGTAGACAGCTTGAAGGAAGATAATGCCACAAGAACAAAGAATAAAAAGTTCTTAGATACTGATGACTTCTACATAACTGTGCTATAATTGTTTATATTACTTCTACTTTGTAACCAGTAACTTATACAATGTAAATTTACATATGTTAGACTATGGTTTCCACGTATTCTGTTGTATGTTTTATTACTGCACATATTGGTTTTATTACTGCACAAATTGTGCACATTAAAAAAATCTTGGGTATCTGTTCTCTTGTTTAACATTTTCATTTTTCTGGTACTGTGTAAAGCTGTTACAAGTAAAAACATGTTCAGTAAACTGTGATAAACTGTGAACTGCATCATCATTGAAGGATCGAGTCAAAGTTATTTGCGAAAGTGAAAGTGATTTATCTGAAAGGAAATTAGGACCTAGTGGAATACTGAAATGCTACAACACTCACATTAATTTAGTTTTATAATTGAAGGAAAAAATTACAACCACGTGGAATTCCATTGAAAGATCGTGAGACTGGAGAACATATAAATGTACTAAATTGTATTTAAGAAAATGAAATTATGCAGAATAAAATGAAATTTATGATTTTCTAAAGTGGAAGTAATAGCTTAGAGCAGTGTTCCCAAAGTGTGCTCCACGATTTGCATCCGCAACAATTATCGGGGGATCCACTGTTGGTAATATATATTTTAAAATAAATAACATATAATACGGTACTATTGTTTTTCTCGATGCGATTGTACAGCACTGTATGTAACTGTACTTGTGAAAGTTACTATATCAGCAAGGGAAGATGACCAGATCTCACCCTTGCGTGAGTTGGCCTTTGAGCTGTTGTAAAAAAAAACACGACTTTTTTTCAGTTCAAGTAATCAATTCTATTGAAAATTTTTGCCTGCTTGGCTAGGGTGGGGAGTTATTAGTTGGTTAGTTCTTATCTGCTTGGTGAATGTTTGCAGTTTTTTCTCTCGAGACCAAAAGTGGAAGAATAAGTTTTTGTAAATGTACTCGGCGACTTAATGTCTTAATTGTAAAATAAATTTGATTGACAATGTTATTTAGTCAGCAATAAATTTTGACACGTATTTTTAAAAAGAAACGAATTTCGTCCATTGTTGTGCACACGTTCTGCTTCTGCTACATTTATTGTGAAGTCAATTTTTATTCAGCAAGAGTAGGCTTTGGAAGACTGAGATGTAGATGGGAGGACAATATTAAAATGGATTTGAGGGAGGTGGGATATGATGATAGAGTGGATTAATCTTGCACAGGAAAGGGACTGATGGCGGGCTTATGTGAGGGCAGCAATGAACCTCCGGATTCCTTAAAAGCCATTTGTAAGTATGTAAGTAAGAGCAGGCTTATGTGAGATGTTCGTTTTGAACTGAGTGTTAATAACAATGTATCTTTGATTCCGAACATAATAATATTAATTTAATATTACAAATAATTTCAATTTTCATATTATATAGTGCAGTCTCAGTGGATTGGTGGCTAATAAAAGACAATAAAAATTAGTTCTACAAATTCAGAAGTCGATCACCTTGTCATGTATCACACCCCAGTGCTGCTAATTTAAAAACAGGTGAATCAAGCAAAAAACGAAAATATGATGAATCATATCTGGCTCTTGGACCTTACGTATACGGCAATAAAATTGCTCCTGATGCCCTTTGTATGCTATGTAACATAACATAATGTTAAGTAACAGTTCTTTATTGTCTGCAAAACTGCGTAGAAATTTGGAGAGAAAAAAAAACATATCCCGAGAGTAAGAACAAAAACATACATTTTTTTTTCAACATAAACTTGAAGGATTAAAACAGTGTCAGAATACATTGGTGGAAAAGTGCGAAAACCGAGAATGAAAATGCTACAGAGGCGTCACACCGAGCGAGTCGTGAGACAATGAAGCAACACCATTCTTCACATTACCAATTTGAAAGTAATTTTTTTATAATTATACATGTAATTTTATTATTGAAAAAATACGGGCAGTTCATAAATAACTTATTACTAGCGATTAAATTAAATTAATTCAATTTAATTTGAGGATCCGTTCACTTTTTGTCAAGTCGAAAAGGATCTGCGATCAAAAAAGTTTGAGAACCACTGGCTTAGAGGATAAAATTCTGTATACAACTTATTATAATTAACAATACATTCCTAGTTCATTGTACACATGTACAATAGTTTACCTCATTATTAGACAGTGAAATTTAGACAAAAAACAATTTCATTTATACATACAGGCTTGGGATTTAATATTTAGGTTTTTCATGGATATAGGTCTAAATAAAGGAGTGCCTAATATGCCTATTTAGATGTTAGTGCCTATTTTTAAGTTTTTATTTATTTTTGCATCATTTTTCGTAACTGTCTACTGTTTTTAACTGCTTACATTCCAAGACAGATAACAACCCCTTCCTTAGTCCCACAATCGAAAAGTCCAGTGATGAGTGACACATTATTGAAGTACCTGCAGCCACCACTCCTTTTTATTCAATCCTGAAACTACCTCTTTTATTGAAATAGCAACTGCACATCTTCTATTCTACTACAAATCAGTCTGTCCTTTGATAAGCAAACTTGTACTGTGTAATGTTGAAAATTAAATAATATAAAGAATCGTTAATTTGCCAGTGGTTACAACAAGTAGGTAGGTAGAACATACTTTCAAATTTGATATGTTAAGATGTTTTCTGTTACTTGCAAACTATTGAAATACTTGTTAAGATTTCTAAAATATAATAAAATTTCACAAAGATACAAACATATTTTAAACATTTTCTTTCAGTTGTCAGTGACAAAAAAACAACCTTTGAGAATGATGCACTTTGTGTATTCGAAATCATGAAATTATAAATGACTATAGTGTTCATAATGACTTGGTGTATATCAAAACCCATTTTACATTCACTGCAAACTTGATTAGTGGTCTTAAAAGTGATAGAAAACCCCTCTACGAAGAACCTAGCTACCGAATGCAGTGAAACTGAAGTTTTCTGAGGCATCTGGAACTGCTGGAGAAAAAAATTAAAAACAAGTTAGACATGGTGTTGTGGAAAAACACCGGACTGAAGATGACTTTATTCACTGCCACTAACATTTTAATGGAAACGAATAATGAAGCTGAAACCAGTTTATCTAGTTATAAATCTAAAATATTGTTCCATTTCTTCAATCTATGTACTTGCGGAATGCTCTAATTCTGCACTCAATTTTTAAAAAAATGTTATCATTTACTGTGAAGCAAACTATGGAAGTATGATTGATGAATGAAAAACACTGTAACTTTAAGACAAAAGAGTCTTCATTTTGTATAAAATGTGAAATTTGTGCAAGTTCCTCTTCAATTCTAGAATTGTGCATTAAATAAATGTGGTAACTTATATTAAGTGTCATTCTTTAGCAAATAATCACCACCTATTTTATATTTTATAGAGCCTAAATAGAACAGTTTAAGAGCCTATTTTAGGTATCTAAAATGCCACTTTTTAGATCCTAAAGTTCCACTGCCTAACCATTATTTGTGTAAAAAAAGCCTCCCCCTATCAAGCAACCACCTCACTAGAAGACCAATTTTACATGGAACTATCAGTGGTCATTTAATACAGGTTTCATTGTATTCCTGTCACTCCTGATCGTGTATAAGTTGGAGTTCAGGGTTCAACACAAAAATAAAAAATTGTTACTGTGACTTGTACGTAACACAAATACGGAATTTAAATTATTCTTTTGTCCACTAAAATGTTATTCATGGCTTAATTACTACTTTTAATTTTGCACATAATTATATTTAACAAAGGGACTTCAATACTATGGCTTTTTAAAACACCCCTGTATTTTATTTTGGATATCTTCAAATAAAATTCCTGTTACATGTCTGATTACAGATAATTAAGTATGTTTCAGTTTGTCAACTCAGCACAGCATCCAATCTATGCAACATTGCACTGAATACTTTTACCATATCCAAGTTAAATATTTTAATTAATATATTTCGAAACAACAAAGTGAATATAATCATAATTTAAGATAACACATATGCACGCCAAACGAACATGAATTTGCATGCTTATCAAATATCAAGTGATAACAGCCTGTGTACAATCACTTCATTCATCAGCAGTCAAGTTAATTGTTTCCTATCAGGATCATCACCCATGAAGATATCAGATATTGCATACATTGTTTGAGGGACATTAACATTTGAAACAGACATGTATAATTTTGCTTCTCTCCTCCTCCTCCTCCTCCTCTTCCTACCCTTTGTGCATGCAAAAACACATACGAAAGTACACACGCACCCACCTCTTACAAAATTTGTTCTCTTCTCCAGTTTTAAAGTAGAAAAACATTATTTTGCCTATATGTAGAATATCTCTCAGGTATTTGAAAGGAAGTAATAATTGTCTCATTAACCAATGTATAGTACATTAGCAACTACATTTGTTGAAAAGTCTTGGTTAAAATAGACAGCCAAAATGAAGGCATAATCTGTTGATTTGTGATGTTTGCTGGATACGACATAATAAAACATATGAGTATGCAGATTATAAACAACCTTCTGCCTTGATTGCGTTTCTGTAGCAATTCTACTTTAGTGCCAATCTTAATTCCTACCCTTTTCAACACACTCAAGCACTTTGTTTTTATGCTTTTCATTGTAAACTTATTATTCAAAAGAGTGATATTTTACTAACTTCCCATGTAGTAACAACAGTCATCCATCACAGTGTTACATGTGACATTTTGAAATATATTTGGGTAATATTTGCTTATACTGTCTTTCATTTATGTATTATTATTATTATTATTATTATTATTATTATTATTATTATTATTATTGTTATTTTAATATTCAAGCACTTGACATATTGTTATTCGCTGTCTTGCTTCCCAATACAATGTCATTAAATTCTGACCACAATCACTTAATTTTGCACATTTGGTTAAACATTCTTTGTTCATGATGGAGCCACTCTCATGACACAGAGGAAACTCTGAAGATGGGAGGCTAGAAATTCGGTGTAAGTGGGCAGTCAAACAGTCATGCCCAGTAGTCATCCGGAAGATTGCAACAGCCTCTCTTCTTGGACCATCTGTTACTGATGAGTTGTCTACTAGATTTTTCCCTCACAAGATACTTGATTGAGGTGTTCCAGTTCGTTTTTGAATTTGCCATTAATGATATGTTTAATTCAAAAATAAGAAATCTTGTTTACTTAAGTGTTGAATTTTGGTTCCTTTTTTGGCAAATAAATCTGCCCTTTCATTACCACCAAGGCCATAGTGAGATGGTATCCATTGTATAATGACTGTCTTGTTATTTTGCTGCAAGAGTATAATTTCATTTTGAATGTTCTTCACCTGGTTTATTTTCGGATCATGGATTTTGGCTATTGCTTGTATTGTAGCTTTGGAATCGCAAAATATGACGGCCTTTTGGAAAGCAGTCATAAAGTTATTCAATTGATTTAATGCAACTCTGATGGCTTCACTTCAAAATTGCTGTGATAAGTTAGTAAAATTAAATCACAAATTAATAATAGGACTTTGTAGCATATTGTGGCACCCGTCTGGACCATTCTGGAAAATCCTGGTGTCCTCAGGAGTATGTGTACGCATTCAGTGCAGAACAGATCGAGAGGGAGGCGCAGGAAAGCGGAACTTGGGCTTCAGTAGATGCTGAAAAACAGTACAGGGCGAGGGGGAAGGAAGACTGCAAGATGATGTGGAACGGAGAGAGCAGGGGAAACGTCTGGAAACAGATTGTTGTGGGTTCCAAAGGCTTCATGAGGCAGAACATTCTAGACAGTCGTGGTAAATAAATAACACCGTGAGTTGCGATGACAGTCAGTCAGTCAGCTGCGAGAGAGCTAGTTAGTCTTCAAGTCTTGGATCAAGGTGAACCTGAGTTCGATGTGCAGTGAGTCTGTAACTGTGGCAGTATCCAGGCAAGTGCAATGTACCCAGAGGTCTTGGGTTCGAGATGCAAGAAACCGCATCTGGAAGGCTAAGTTCGACGTGCAAGGAACCGTATCTGGAAGGCTTGGGTTCGAAATGCAGTGAACTGTATCTGGAAGGCTTGGGTTCGAAGTGCAGTGAACTGTTTACAGAAGGCTTGGGTTCGAAGTGCAGTGCAGTGGAAGGTTTGGGGTTCGACGTACTGTGAACTTGAGTGAGTGAGATAGAAGAATTAGCCAAGGCGAACGAACTGTGAACTGAGAACTGACAGTTTTGTTCTGCACATAGTGCTTTGTGTACATTAGTTGAAAATAGGAGTACATTGTTGTTCTTTTCAATAATACACGTGGATTGTCATTGTTGGTGTGTGGAGTGCAATAATGACTACTGTGTTGCTGTGTTGAGTGGAATACCCATTGTTGACGGGTGTGTGGTTAAAGTTAGAAATAAAAGTCATACATTGTTGTATAAAAGTTATAGTATTTTATAGTAGTTATTAAAATAGTTTAACAAATACCGTAGTGCTTTCGTAATTACTGTAAATATAGTACTACATGGTATCTTCAACTAAAGTTCAACCAGTTTAAATTGAAGATCTACCATTATAATATTTTATTTGATATTATAAACAAATCACTTGCAAGATATGGGAGTGATGTTTTCTTCAATCACGAATAGAGCTTTGGAGACCCTACTCTTGGTCATGTGTACAAATGAGTGTCAATCTGAATTATTTTTTCTCCAAATATTAAAAATAAACTTTATAAACAGCAAATACTTCTGTGTACAATAACTTTAATGGTGATTTCAGATCCCCAGTTACTATCTAAAGATAGCTATTTCATATGTGCAGCACAAAAATCTGCTATTAGTGAATAAAGAGCCACTTTAGGTGATACAATAGGACGAGTTGACAGTAACCACACTACAATGTTCTGAAAATATTGTCATAAAATCATGACTAGTTGCATAGAATGGAGGAAATACTATATGTTGTTAAAAAAGCTGTATTTTCTTTAGTTTCTAACTAAAAAATTTTCAACATTATAGCATTTTCATTATACCAAGGATGCTAAGTCATGTAGGACTAATCTTTATAAGATTCTTTCACAATTTGTCTAGAAAGTGAGAATGAATGTGCGATAGTCTGGTAAATGCCACATAAAGACTGGACTCAACAAAAAACGTGAATATTTAAAAACAATATTATGAAGCATTACATTATTTGGCTGAAATTATGCAGACCTGCTACTAGAAAACACAGTTCTTCAAATTCAGGACATAGTATTTGTATTTGATTAACTAAACTACAGATTTTATGCTATTATTTCGACTTAAGAGTTAAAGAAAAGAGACTTAAAAATGCAGGAATATAATTTTGTTTTCATTGAAACAAATGACAAATTTGGCAGAATTATGAATCAAGCCTTGAAACAGCCGGTGTCTCAATGAAACTGGGATGTTTGGTAAAGATAAGGAAAATGAAACTTCAACTGAACTAAAGTCAACACTGATGTGCTAACAGGCTTACAATATTAACACTGATGTTGTGCTAATTGATTTATCTTTAGCAAATGCAGTACACCAACCACTGATATGGCAGTGAGGAAACTGAAGGCCTGACATTTATCAACTGTTAACACTGTTATATCATTTCTACCATGCAAATACAAATGTTTTCAAACACATTCAATGTTGTAACTATCCAATGGTTAGTTTTGCAACATTCTTGACAAACTGTAGACGTCATTAATACATGTAACTGTCCACTGCTGTGAAGTAACATCACGTATGACTGTGAAACAAGTGGACCCAGGTTCAAATCTTGGTTGAGGCTTTTCTGGGGTTTTCCCTCAACCCACTAAGAGCAAATACTGGATAACTTTCGGCATTAGATCCTGGAATCATTTTCTGGAATTATCACCTTCATTTCACTCAGATGCTAGATAATCATCACAGTTGATAAAGCATATTAAAATAAAACAATTTAAAGAAATACCTATAACTCTTGTTTCTAACAATAAATGTCCTTAGTAAAGCTTCCTTCCAAGGGGAAGAATACTGATAGATCCCATGTTATTGATCTGCAGCATATGAAAGAAACCTGTCCCTGAATTTGAGGAATCTTGTTAAAATTCAACTGCCATTCCTCAGTCACAAAAATTCAACTTTGTAATTCATCCTCACCTATCATCGCATCATCAGGAGAATTATGGTAGTGTTACCAAGATGTCTCCAATTTCTAGGGACAGTCTCTCATTTTTTATGATGTCCCCGACTAAAATTCATCCCTAAAATGTTCATGGTTTTAATTTTCTTTAATTTGAACATTTTTTTATTTCAATAAACCTTCGAATCCAAACCAACCTGGAGCATATAGAGGGAAATTCCGTGTAGTAACCATGAATACTAGCAATACATGATGTGGTGAGCAAAATAAATGGACATTCTGTACATTTAAAAACTTCAACTTTTTTCATGTACATAAATTTGTTTGAATTTTGAATGTATTTTGTAATTTACACATTACATTTTCACATTTAGTTTGTACTCTTATTAAATCTGCAAAATAATTTGGAACACAAGAGATATAAGTGTAATGTCTTATTATAAAATGGTTATTTTTAACAGACCATCTTAATTTTAAAACTTCTTCAAAATCAGCAGTGGCCAGTGACCGAAATCCTCAGTGAGGCCAGATGCAACTATAGTTTGACAACTCCAAGTGAAACCCCGTAAAACACGCCAACTTCTGGAATCTCTCTCTTTCTTTCTTCTCTCTCCCTCGCTCCTGTCATTCAGTTACCAATCACCACGTAAATATCTGAGAGGGTGTGTGTGGGCATTACGACCAATAGAAGAACCACTCTCCAGTATTACCACAATAACAGATTTTTCATTTGTGCCTCGACTGTCGGCTAGGAAGGTTCCATTGCAGGCAACTAGTCAACCTTTTAATGCTTTTGTTAGCAGGTTTGACAAACTGTGAGTGGACCTGCAAGTACATAGTGCATAGTGCTCTCTCCCTTCCCCCCGTGCTTTCACACTTGCTCCTCCCCAAAACAGCCAGCGCTCACGTAGTAACTCGGTCAGGGTTTCAGTTCGATTTGTCACTCTATAGTTTAAGTGCCTCCGAAAGGAAATGTTTATTCATGATATTAATTATTATTGTTATTATATTATCATTATGCCTATTATTATTATTAATTAAAAATAAATTGTTATGCTGTGAGTATGTTTCAGTGATTGTGTGAGTGTGATGAAGCAACCCATATTATGCTCAGCTGAAGAAGTATATGCTGAAATTCCCCTAGAAATATTTTTCAGATCACTGAAGCTATGAGTAGACACACTATTCTTCCTTTCTTTCCTTCCTTTTTATTTTTCCCTTTGATAGCAACAAACAAGGTTTATTTTTATTTAAGAATGTTTTGCGCCACATTACTACTTAACCATTTTGGTTGCTCATATCACGATGCAGTAGAAACTCGCGTTTTAAGATTATCTGTCAGAAAAATTGTCAGCGATGGTGTAGGCATCTCGGTAGGTTATATCTTTATTTAAAATTTCCTTTCTTTCAATATCATTTCTTCTCGAAAAAGGACTTCTAACAATGGATTAACTAGGCCTACATCATCATTATTTCTTGCATCTATTTCTGTTTATACTTTCCCGAAACACATAACAACATTGAACCACACTCACTACTGTACTATGAAGCACAATAGCACAACACCCTTGCTTAAGTCATAAACTAAGACATAAGGGGAGAGAACAGTGTGGGTCTCTGCCTGCTAAACAGCGGGAATTTTTATGTTATTTATGACCTATTTAGGAAGACAAGTCACCACTGCTATAACCACCTCATTCCACCCTCGAGACTGGTCCATGGATGGGTTAAGTGATAGCTGATCAAACAAATTGTTCCTCAGCTACACCGTTTCAATTGCAACTTTAAAGCCCGAGAAAACATATGAAATGCAGAAGCCAGACCCGGCATGAGCGAGCCTGGCATTAGGAACAAATTTTACTCCAAAACAGGTCTATATCCATCACAAAGTTTTCAAATATTTCTACAGCGATATATACTTAATTCAAATGACTAATATATTATACAAAAACACAAAATTTGATATCAATTAAGCCAAGTGACTGAGGCCTGGTCTCACTTGCCTCAGTTAATCAGCCGCCACTGTTCAAAATATGCAGTGAACTACTTCATATAACCAAGACTCAATATGTAAGCACAAAACAGACATCGTAGACTTTGCATACAATTTTCCATTGTCACATATTTAAACTCATTTTTCTCAACATTAGATTTATGTCACTTACATCCCTTGTGCTCTAGACTCCTCATATAAACTGCGCAAACGTATTAACTAGAGACTGAGATAAATGAAGAGCTCTTTGTAAAACCTTTACATCTAATGATAGACGAGAACCGACCAATTAAGCTTTAAGTCAGAAAGTAAGTCCAAATTTGAAAATATTGTTTCTTTTAGGCCTATAACTGATAATATTTAAGTAGTAAACTTAATATATATTTTACATAGTAAATACAATAAATATTCTCAAGTCTTGTAACTATGAAGATATTTTCGATTCCTCAGCAGGAATTACTTATACAAACCAGAAATTGTTTAATCAGATGGTCTACACGTCATTCCTTAATAATATACTGAAACCGGATAGAGCAAATTTCGATTAAATCATTAATTTTTTTTTTTTTTTTTTTTTTCATATTAGACTGGTTTGTCCTAGATTCTTACTTCATTTCTTTCCTTCGTAACCATTCTATGTTCAATAATTCCAGATACTAAATACTTCAACTAAGATTCAATAGCAGAAATGCCCCCTGCATCTTTATACATATAGTTAGATCTTAACGAATTCGCCTGTCTTTACCCTTATATCAATCCAAAGCACAGGCCTATATTACATGATGTATTCCTCTGCACACTTCTACCACACGAAGAAGTATATTAATGACTTTCTCATAAATCATAACAAATCAACATCTACAACATAGGAAATTCTCTTCAAAATATGTGACTGGTATTAAATTGCAACAAAACTAACATAATTCAATTTAAATCCTGTCCAAATTCAACCTCCCAATTCCAAGCACAATAATTAACAATAGGTCCCTATTAGAAACAACCAAATTTTTTGGCTTAAAAATCGATGTGTTAAATTGGAAAAATCATATTAAAGAAATTACCCCCAAACTAGATTCAGCTTGTTTTGCTATTAGATCTATGCAAAAGATAGTAAAAATCAACACCTTAAAAACAATATACTTTGCATACTTCCACTCGGTAATGAGTTTTGGAATAACATTCAGGGGAAATTCCACAGACAGTAACACTGGATTTCTACTACAAAACAGAGAAATTAGAATAATAGTAGGTGCCAAATCTAGGGAATCGTGTAGGACTATTTAAAAAAACTACAAATAATGCCCATGGTTTGCCAGTATATTTTTTCATTAATAATCTTCCTCGTATATAATCGTGAAAACTTCGTAATTAATTCAACAGTTCATAGCATAAATACCATAAAAAAATTACTTTCATACTCCATCGGCAAGTCTATCATGCTATCAAAAAGGAGTGCGTTATATGGCAGTAAAAATTTTTAATAGCCTCCCTATGGATATAAAAAATGAAACTCAAAACATAAGATTATTTAGAGCCAAATTAAAGAGGTACCTAATTTCTCATGCCTTCTATTCTGTAGGTGAATTCATGACATTCAACAACGCTTCATAAAATTGATACTAAAACTTTGTGTTGTACTAGTAGAATATATTGTAAACCTCTTCTGTATAGGTTATATTTCAACTAGACTGTGATTATAAATTAATATTTTATAGTAGTATTAAGTTTTTTGACTTGTTCCATATTATAGCTGTGAAGCAATGTACAAATACCATGGAATGTTAATAAATACAATACAATAAAATACAATACAAAACCTACAATCTGTCTCTGGAGGGGGGGGGGATGCTGCTATCTGCAATGCAGCACTCTGACCCTGTACCTTCGAAGTGTTTCACTAGAAATATCAGAAGTAGCTTCTTTGGCTACAACAGCTGTTAACTTTCTCTTTGCCACAACTTCGAGAATAATATAGTAATATTAGGAAAACCTTTCTTGCTAACTAATTTAGTGTCCCTGATTAATACAGTAATAGTCACTCATTTTGCTTCTGCACCATTCAGCCATTATAATTACAACGTCTTGAAGAAAGCATTATTATATATTTTTGCAAACAACCTGACACTGTATGGCATTTCCCAAGTATCCCCCCCCCCTAATATTTTAACATAGAGTAATGTTCTGTTTTCCAATTACAACTCATTTCTGAGGAATACAGGATGGAAATTTCAATTAATAAAACTAAATAAAGTAATGGGATTCATTGGAAAACACCATCTCCACAGCAAAATTTGGCTTTATAATAAACCTGTAGAACAGGTCTCATGTTTTAAATATTTGGGTTATCATTAGAGCTATGAACAAGAAAAAGATATTTCTTAAAAAGTGAATTACTTTAACTATACAATAAATACCATTAATAACATTTTCAAACCTTCTCTTGTTCAAAAACACACAAGAATTCGCCCCCCCCTCCAATATTTTAACATAGATTAACATTCTGTTTTCCAATTACAGCTCATTTCTGAGGAATACAGGATGGAAATTTCAATTAATAAAACTAAAGTAATGGGATTCATCAGAAAAAATCATTTCCGCAGCAAAATTTGCCTGTATAATAAACCGGTAGAACAGGTCTCATGTTTTAAATATTTGGGTTATCATTTGAACTATGAACAAGAAGAAGATATTTCTACAAAACTGAATTACTTTAACTATGCAATGAATACCATTAATAACATTTTCAAACCTTCTCTTGTCCAAAAACACACAAGAATTAAAGCCTATAAAACAATGGCAAGACCTTTTCTCATGTATGGAAGTGAAGCTTGGACCATACATAAATGTGATGAACACCAAATCACTGTCAATGAAATGAAGTTTTTAAGAAGAACTGCTGGCTATACTAGATTAAACAAAAAGAAAAATTTGGATATTTTGAAAGAAGTAAATACTGACCCAATTTTAGAGAAAATTAAAAATTACAGACAGAAATGGAAATCTCATATAACTCAGGATGCCTAGAACAAGGATACCACGCCAAGCACTAAATTACCGCCCATTAGAAGCAAGATCTTTGGGCTATCCGCTGAAACGATAGAGTGAGACCTTAACAGGCCACCAGCCTTAATACATGATAGGAAGAAGAAAAAGAGTAACAAATTAAAGAATATATAATTTTGTTTTGCAATTACAGCACTTTTCCACATTAAGACTCCAATCCTACTTTTATTATAACTGCTGTGAATTAGAGAATTGAAAATGATCTTCATATTATGTTAAAGTTATCAGATTTTTTTTTCACAATTCCTGGGGACAGATATAACGTATTTAAAAATACTTTTAACATTTCTATTAGTTTTTAACAATTTAAAGAATTAAAATGCTGGTACTCATTTTGTTTATAGATTTAACTGCAGCTCTTTTTTTTTTTTCAGAAGAGTTAATTTTTTTAAGCAAGTCTTCTGTAGATCTCAATTTTTCAGTTAAATACTGACAGGTCATGTTGAATCTAGTTAAGATAGCAAGCTTGACAGAAACAGTTTCTAAAGTCATTTTGAATTTCTGTGATGTCCACATCATGTTCATTATTGAAACTCTCCACTTCAGGACACAGAGATAATTCAATCAACTTCTGGAGTTGTGCAGAGGGAATCATTTTCTCAGATAAAAATTTAAAAATTTCACTCCATTTTGAGCAAAAAGTAGCATTTTCTTCATTCTACTTTGTCATTTCCTCTAAAGTCACATCTTTCTTCAAGCAGGAAATTTCATCAAAATAAATATGTTATCTTCATCCACGTCAAGTTCATCTACATATGAGCCATTCAGACCAGAAGTGGTGTAAGTCAAAATTGAGTACTGAGGATTAAAGTAAAAATTCCGTAAAATACAGCGCAAGTAGCAATTAATATGTCCTTCTTGCTATTCATTGATTACTAATAGCTTAAATAAATTGAATATTAATTACTACTTTGCACTGTATTTTACAGAATGTTTACTTTAATCCTAATTACCCATTTTAGACTTACACCACTTCTGCTCTCAACAGCTCATATGAAGAAAAATAAAGGACTGTCTCTTCAAATTTTTCTCTTTCTAGAGGAGGTCTCGGCGGCCGGGTAGCTCAGTTGGTAGAGCAGCTGGCTACGGACTGGAAGGTCCGGGGTTCGATCCCAGGTGGTGACAGGATTTTTTCTCGTTGCCAAACTTTCAGAACGGCCCCTAGGTTCACTCAGCCTCCTATAAAATTGAGTACCGGGGTTTTCCCGGGGGTAAAAGGCGGTCAGAGCATGGTGCCGACCACACCACCTCATTCTAGTGCCGAGGTCACGGAAAGCATGGGGCTCTACCTCCATGCCCCCCAAGTGCCTTCATGGCATGTTACGGGGATACCTTTACCTTCACCTTTTTTATCTAGAGGAGGTCTCAGCAATTTAAGTATATTTCATAGATATCTTATCTTGTGGATCAATAACACAGCCACTGGAATATTCAACAGCATTTTTATGAAATTCATGAGAGACACTGAAAATTATGTTGAGTTGTGAAATAAGAGCCACTTTTTCTAAGAAGTGCAAAAATTGCTTAATAAATTGATGGTGGAATAAATTTATCTTCTTTCTTGGCGTTCAATTTTTTTTATTAACTTCAATAACAATGGAAGAGTCGACTTCAGTTAAGTCCTCCCCTTCAGTTTTGATTATGGCATCATGAAAAAGCTGCAAAATTGCATTTGCAAAATTTATTACAGCAATATGCAAGGATCATTGTTGTTGTTTAGTCAACTGTCCGAAAACAGGTCTGAACCTCACAAGTGATACGAAGAAGGCACTGCTTATGAGGCAACTAGACCAGGAGATAATGGGGTAGTGTGGCAGTTCTTCCCCCTCTCCATTGCATACATCGCGACTAGCTACATATTACACTAGTCAGACTTTAGATGCATACAAAGAATTGTTCTTCCTCTGTCACATATCATCAAGTGAGATATACTGCCTTATAATAGCTGTACACTTAGCGGCAAAAAGAATGGGCCGACTCTTGGTCGATAGAAATGCTAAGTTCTATTGCAGTTCACTCGTGTAAACGTAACCCACTGCAAGGCATTGCTGTGGTGTCTCTTCATTGAAAGTCGTCCGTCTATAATGTAATAAACCGCGCAGTGTGTGGCCCGGTGGTAAGAAGTCTGACATCCGTACCAGAGGTTGTGAGTTTGCCTCCTGGTACGGTAAAATTATTATTTTTTTATTTTAATTTTTACTTAATTTATTAGTTTAAATGTGAAATGACATTTGTTAACAAACTTCGTTATGCCTGCCTTGTAAAAATATTATTGCCCATCACCTGTGGGCTATTAATAGGTGAGACCTGGCTTGTATAAACAAAAATACTTGTTTCACATCCTAAAAAACCAGACGCATATCAAACACAAATAAATAATTAAATTAACAAAAACAAACAATTTTTTTAATATATTAACCAAAACAAGGCCTGTGGTGGGGACTAGTATCTCGTCCACAAACCACCTGCGTCAACAACTGCCCTCATTCTGCGCAGCATGGAGTCCACAAGATTATGGAACAGATCTAAATTCTTCACTATCTCCTCCCACGCATCTAAACTCTGTCCCACAATTCCTCAGGTGTCCGAACAGGTGGTTGTTCTGCCCAATTAGAGCGGAGGATCCTTTTGACTGCAGCCCACAAATTTTTAATCGGATTCATATCTGGTGAATTTGGAGACTAGTCGACTGGGTCGACATCACGCCTCCTCGTAAACCATCTTTGAATCCGGTTGGCGGTGTGTATCGGATGATTATCCTGCTGGAAGAAAAGTGTTCCTTCTGGATACTGTTTTTGGGCAGAAGGGATCATTACATTTGCCAAAATGTGTTCGTAGACTTCTGCCGTAAACCGCCCGTGGATGCGTTCTAGAAGTCCTGCCCCATCGTATGATATCCATCCCCAACAAGCGACCCTCACACAACCCGACTTCTTAATAATTCGTCTCACGAAGCGTTCATCGTATCGGTGGCCATTCATACAATAAACTAGGGCAGTACTATTGTTGCTATTGGAGACAATTACCTCGTCGGAGAAAATGACATTTCTCCAATCGAAGTCCTGTTGGAGAGTAGCATATGCAGAATAACCAATGCGAACCAGGGCAATGAGTCATTGTTTCTGTGCCATCTTCAAGCGTAATGACGAGACAGAACGTTGTATTAACAGATAGCAGTATTGCTTGAAAGAGAGAGGGAGGTTTATTATTTATTAGAGTTTGGGCATATTCTATGAGATATCGCCACATAATTATAGCTTTGCAAGACATGTATCATGTCAAATTTGTAATTAAAAAAAAATAGATTGGGGGAGATTCGAACCTTAAGTTACTACTATCAACTTGTTCAATTGACCAATGCCATAACGACTTACGCTACTGTGACTGTTAAATATAAGTTTGGCATAATACGTGGTTTTCCTGTTCATATTCGCTCCGGTTGATTTTGTATTTATCAATTTTATTATTATTTCACTCTTCAAGGGCCCTGATGTATCTAGAATCAACCCGCCATTCAATTTTATAACATATTTTAGACTCAAACAAAATACAGCAAATTTAAATGGTTTAATTATGTGTTACCTAGTGAACTATGGCTTTGACGAGACAAGCATACACAATGTTATGTCTCTGGAACTTAGAAATTGTCGGCCGGCCCATTCTTTTTGCTGCTAAGTGTACATATCAGCCAGAACCTCAATCACAGACACCAGGGATCATTAAACCATATTATTAATGAAAATCTGGGGATATTGGGGGAAAAATTATTAAATTCACCAACATTTCAGGGACGAATTTTGTCTGGGGACAGGAAGAAAAACTCGGGGACTGTCCCTGGGAAACGGGGACATCTGGTAACCTTATATTAACTTATGTCAACATTTATTGGTCCTGTGACTAATACTGCATTTTATTATTGTTTATTAAGTAGTAGTAGTAGTAGTAGTAGTAGTAATAATAATAATAATAATAATAATAATAATAATAATAATAATAAAAAATAATAATATTTCATTGAATAATATGGAATTAGTAGCAGGTTTTGAGATGTATAAAAAAACAGGACATGAATATTTTTATTAGTTTCAGATAGCCTAGGCCTACATAACATTCTGAATATCCTGTGACTAACATAACCCTTAAACCATATTAATTAACAATGAAAATCTGGGGATATTTGGGAAAAATGATTAAATCTGGGGACATTCCAGGGACGAATTTTGTCTGGAGACAGAAAGCATAACTCTAGGACTGTCCCTGGGAAATGGGGACATCTGGTAACCTTATATTATGTCAACATTTATTGGGCCTGTGACTAACACTGCACTTTATTATTGTTTATTCAGTAAATAATAATAATAATAATAATAATAATAATAATAATAATAATAATAATAATAATAATAATTCACTGAATTAATATGGAGTTAGTAGAAGTTTTTGAGATGTATAAAACTAAAAAAACAGGACATGAATATTTTTATTAGTTTTAGATACATAACATTCTGAATGTCCTGTGACTAAAATAACCCTTACTGTGGAACGACCTTGCAACATTCATTACACCAGAAATCAGTTCCTTGCAAAAACTGGCTATTCACATTCAGATTCCTATGAACATCTAGCATATCACGTTGTTAAATAAAGCCAACGTTACTGTTTTAGTTTTAATTAACACATTCGGGAATTATTTGTCCTCTTTTCCTATTTCACTAACTTCAGTCCTCAATGAGTAACAAGACAGTGTAAAAGAGTGCAACAGTAACAAAGTGAGGTAGACCTAAAGAATGGAAGAAAGTGTGTGGAAAAAAATTAAACATAATGGATGTAGTGAGCGTAACAGTGAACACTGATGAAATAAATAGACAGAGACTCTACATGAGAAAAATAATAAGCTGAAATGAAAATTAAAATATTTGGAAGATGAACAAAGAAAAACTCGATATTTTTGGTGTGGAAGAAAAAGACAAGGAATAATCATGGAAAACTTATGAAGTGATTGTAAATAAATTTGTGTTGGGAATGGTTAGGATTTGAAATTAGGAGTGTAGGCCTACAAGTAAAGGATATTTTCAGGTTAAGAAGAGGAAAGAAAACAGATCTATATTGGTGAAGTTCGATATGCCAGTAACATCTAAGAAGTATGAAAAAAAGGTTGAAATGGTTAGAATAGTTGGTGTAGTGAAAATTGAGTCTGGAATAAAAAGTAAACATAGTGTGAGGTATGGGGAATTGGATTTAGATTGAAATAGGTTTTGAGCGATAAATAGTGTCGGATGAGTAAAGTACAAAATAGACGAAGTGGTAAGAGAAAAGAAAGGCTATGGAAGAACACAGTGTAGAACAATCAGAGGTAAGTGCATGAGTCGTTTAAATTATAGAAAGTGTAAGAATATAGTGTAAAGGTAGTAAATTAGTTAGTGAAGTGATGTAGCTAAATAGCAAAGTGAGTGAGAAGTATGAATTAACAACGTTACATGTCAGTAAGGACCAAGAATTAGGACAGTAAGGAATATAGTGCATCAGGTGCGATAGAGAATACAAAAACATTTTTTGTCATATGAGTATAACAAGTAAGAGATTGAAATGGTAATGAAAAGTATGTATATAGTGAAAATAGAGTCTGAAATAAATAGTAAATGTAAAGATAGGTATAGGGAAATTAGTTTTAGATAGGTTTTTAGGAAGATATATAGTGTCAGATGAATAACGTACAAATTAGATGAAGTGATAAGTAAACGATTGGACACAGAAGGATACAGCATTGAATAGGCCCTAAAGGAAGATAAGCGAATGAGTTGTCCACTAAGTTTAAAATTGTTGTTAAGTAGTGTAAGAATGGGAATACTGGCCCAAATACAGCAGTGACAGTAAATCATATTATGTAATTTCACTAGGACCTAACTGTATTTTATGACAAATCTATTTTTCAAAATGTTCACTACATTTATTCGATTAAAGTGAATCATGTTTATTAACGTGAAAGGATAAGATATGAAACTGCCTTTCGTGTAACAAAATAATTATAAGAAAAAAACTGTTTCTTGCCATGTTGTAAACTACGAGCACATTTTTCTCCTTTCCCCACACTGAATATTAGACCACCTCCTGCAATTTTATGGTTTTGCACACAAAATTGACACATAACAGTTCGATTTTGTGTTGCTATTTAGCTAAGTGACTAAAAAGTAAAACATGTGACTATTAACACATTAATTAGTGATCCGAAAGGCTTAGGCTAGGTATAACAGCATTTTCACCAAATTCCAGCGATTATGGTTGCAGCACTTCCCTTCTCAGTATTTTCATAAGCTTAAATCAGCCAACTGATCTATAATATTTTATAGACTAACTGGTCTCAATTATCCTCATCTTTCTCTTTTAGTGTGGCCATAACATTATTACATTAATAGTTCTTGATTAATTGATATTGCACGTGTATGAGGAATTTTCGCATCAACAAAATGCATTCTACTTAATGCTAATACGGGTAGAAAAAATCTACACATTTGAAGATCCTTGAATATCAGTAAATATGTCAGTGATGGGAAGCACAAAGGCAAAGGGCAAACCTCGAAGAGCCTAGTGTATATATGTAAATGCATATAACATGGCCGAAAAGAAGTGTAAAGTAAAAGACAAATTATACCTACTAAGGCCATGGAGTCCTACATGCTAATGGGAGGCAACTGGATATCAGTCCTATGTGCTTGCCACCTTCACCCACCAAGTATATACCTGTGGTACTCATTTCTTTTAAAGGCTGAGTGAACCTCAGAGCTGATGTGTGACAGAAGGATTAGAACAATGGGGAAAATCCATGACCACATCTGCAATCGAACTTGTAAGCTTTTGGTTTGTAGTGTAATGCCTTAACAAAGATGCTACAGTGAGCCCTCGATAAATGAGTGTATACTCCCTAAATTTCACATTTGCATATTTAACTTTCAAACTGTTGAGCACTGTTCCGTGTTACAAGGACGGACTTTTTTGCTCTAAAAACCAGCGGCACTACTGCATGTCAGTGCTCTCGATCTCACATACTTATATATCATCATTATCTTCCTAACAGGTGATAGTCCTAGAAGGACCATTCCGGTCTACAAACGTTTTCCAGCTATTTCTTCATAGGACGACCCAGTGATCTTTTCCCTGTTGATCTGTAGTTCAAGATCACTTGAGGAATCCTTGTTCTAGGAATATGCTTGACATAGTGAAGCCAACTGTCTTGATATTGAGGAATATACTGCAGTACAGGTTCCATTCCCAGTTCTTGTAGGATGTCATTTCTTTTATGATCCCATTTAGTGTATCCTGCTGTTTGGCACATAAACATCATTTCACTGACAGTAATTCTACTTTCATCGCTTTTTCATAAGGTCCAAGCTTCGCTGCCGTAACAGGTCTTGCTAAGTCTTGTACAGAAGAGTGCAGGCATGTTTCTGGACTAAAGAAGGTTTCATTATACTGTTGATAATGCCTGCAGATTTATTGAATTTAATTTTTTTTTTTTAGATATCTAGATGAGATAAGAAGGAAAGCTTGAAACCAAGATAACTGAATTCGTTAACCCTTTCTAAAATGTTACCATTTATACAAATTTTGTTTCGTACAGGTTCTTTCATGCAGAATGCCATTGTTTTTTTTTTTCTGTGGTATTTCCATGTGATATTTATCAGCTATTAATTTTAAACTATAGATTGATCATTGTAAATCATCTTCTGAAGTGGATAGCAAAACCAAATCATCTGCAAAAGTCAGTACGTCCAGACACAAATTTCGATTTAAAGTGCATAAGATTTGCTGATGATTTATTTATTTTAGTAGATTATTTTACAAACGCTTTATCAACAGCTTAGGTTATTTAGCGTCTGAATGAGATGAAGGAGATAATGCTGGTGAAATGAGTCCGGGGTCCAACACCGAAAGTTACCCAGCATTTGCTCATATTGGATTGAGGGAAACCCCGGAAAAACCTCTATCAGGTAACTTGCCCCACCTGGTTTTGCGGCTAGACACGCTAACCGTTAATCCACAGGTGTGGAGTTTGCTGATGATATGGCATTGTTAGCAGGAGAGGAAATGATATTAAAAAATATGCTACTGGAGCTAAATGACAGCTGTGCACAGTATGGGATGAAGATAAATGCAAATAAGACGAAGAGCATAGCCATAGGAAGAAAAATACAAAAGATAAACTTGCGAATTCTAAATGAGGCCATAGAGCAAGTGGACAGTTTCAAATACTTGGGGTGTACTATAAGCAGTAACATGAGCTGCTGCAAGGAAGTCAAAAGGAAGGTAACAATGGCCAAGGAAGCTTTTAATAGAAAAAGGAGCATCTTCTGCGGACCTCTGGAAAAAGAACTAAGGAAGAGACTAGTGAATTGCTTTGTATGGAGTGTGGCATTGTATGGGGGCAGAAACATAGACATTATGGCGAAGTGAAGAGAAGTGAATAGAAGCATTTGAAATGTGGATATGGAGAAGAATGGAACATGTGAAGTGGACAGACAGAATAAGAAATGAAGCTGTGTTGGAAAGAGTGGGTGAAGAAAGAATGATGCTGAAGCTGATCAGGAAGAGGAAAAGGAATTGGTTGGGTCACTGGCTGAGAAGAAACTGTCTATTGAAAGATGCATTGGAAGGAATGGTGAACGGGAGAAGAGTTCGGGGTAGAAGTTTCAAGACGACATTAAAATATATGGATCATATGAGGAAACAAAGAGGATGGTAGAAAATAGGAAAGACTGGAGAAAGCTGTGTTTGCAGTGAAAGATCTGCCCTTGGGCAGAACACTACATGAATGAATTATATGACCATGTCTTGAGTTTCTAAATTCCCATACTATTGTATTCATATAAATATTGAATAAAAGGGATGAGAGAGGATATCCTTATTTGACACCGGTAAAAATTTCTAACCAATCAGACATTTTCTTATAAATTTTGACAGAAATGAAAGTTTCTTTGTAGGCCTATGAGTTAAAAATATTTTCAATTATTTGTTGTGGTATAATTATCACATATTAGTATTTCAATAAGTTTGTTGCAGTTTACATGATCAAAAGCTTTCTTGAAATCAATAAATGCAATATGTGTTTCTATTAAATTCCTGATGTTTCTCTACCAAAACTTTCGTTGTGAAGTATTCATCACAGCATAAACTCCCTTTCCTAAATCCATTCTGCTCTTCTCCCAATATGTTCTCATTATATCTGTCTAATTTGTTTTTATGTTAGAGAAAATTTTACAACCGGTATTTACTAAACTAATTCGTCTGTAATTATTGCAGTCATTTCTGTTTCCTTCCTTATAGATTGGTATTACTATAGAATTCAACCAACTTCTAGGAGGTTCTGCTCCATTGCAAATCAAATTTAGAAAATTTAAAAGTCTAAATAAAAATGGTTGATTTGTATGTTTGAAGAGTTCGATGTTTATACAGTCATTTCCTGATGCTTATTGCTCTTCATATTTTTCCTCAAATTTCCTCAAATGAGATGGGTTCTGTGTCAGAATTTTGTGAGTATTGTAGCATAGGAGGAGACGTATCCTGACATCTTGATAATATTTTAACCATAAATTTTTGAGGAATTGTATTAAGTCGAGCAGTCTCTTTAATTTCGTTACTCATGAATTTTAAAATTTTATACACTTGGGGCTGAGGTCTTGCAATGTCATTTTTCTAAGAAAGACATATAGCCTATGTATTCTTCCCAATTTTTTCTATGATTTTTCCTCACTTCACGTTTAGCAATTGCTCTTTTCCGATGATATTCAATTTTGTCTTCTTCCTTTCTTGTATTAAGATATTTCTGATATGTTTCTCGCTTTTCTTAAGTAATCTTTTTAATATTTTCATCCCAATTTCTTAGTCCTCTTTTCTTTGCCATTTTGTCTTTGTCCCCAAGCTTTCAAATGCTGCTTGTTTTATTACATCTGTGATAGGCTATTCTTCCATTCTTCTTCAATATCTGTGCTCAATGCCTTTGTTTTATTTATTTCATCTAATTGCTTTTTTGTATAACCATATTGTACTGGGGTCTTTAAGCAGGTGGGCTTCATTATGATAACTCTATGTTCGGATTTGTTGGTTCTTTGTGTTTTCTTTTATACCACCTTGGTATCATTCGGACAGGACATACTAATAAAAATATAGCATATGAGTGTATAAAACAATGAATACACCAAAAACTTCCTGTCTACTTCTACACCTATATTGTGCATGGGAGTAGATGATGTCTCGAATTATATATGCTTATGAATGTTTCACTGTTCTTGTCTTTCTTAAAATTAAAAATGTTCTTTATTCTTACAATAGCTATGAGACGAAACAATTTTAATCTCAGCATTTGGTAAAAGATTCATCCTCTTCGAAATCACAATCAAACAAAAGATTACTCTCCGACTTGTCTTAATTCAATACAGGCTCTAGCTAGGTACTCCGAGACCTCGCCTGCTTGCCTACATATTGAAAGTGCATAAGAGTCACTTCAAAACATGACAAGGGAGAACAAAAACATACATGAGGCCAGAACCCATTGATCTTGCATGTAAAACTGAATAAATGTAGAACCTTTCATCAACTGCATTCATCATAATGTCACTCAAACTATGTTAGGCCTATTACATTTTCCTTCTTTCCAGTGAAATAAAGTTTTTATTTTATTAAAAAATACACAATATAATCTTTGCTAAGAAAAAGAACTTGAAAATCACTACTGTACTCCCATTTCGTACACACTTGGATGTGACTGCCCTTCTTTGCTGAAGGAAAAGCAACCTCAAAAGTGTAGCCATACATATTATAGTGGCCAATAAATTCTAATTTGGTAGTACCATAGCAGTAAATTTTTAGATTTTTCCTTAAGCTTTGCACTCATACGAATGACGAAATACCTTTATGGCCAAAGAATTTTTCTCAATCTTTATTCAGAAAATAGTCTTAGGCATACCTTAATTTAATTTTCTTAATTAAGTGCCTGTAAGTTAACTTAAATCTCATAATAAATTTTCGAAATTTAAAAAATTATTTTAAGGTAAATATAATATATTATAGGCTAGGTTATGAATGACGTTGCATTATACAATGCATATGTACAGAATAAGCAAAAAAAAATCCCATTACACTTTTTAATTGCCTGAAAAACAAAACTGTGCATGAAAAATGAGTCACGTTGGAGACATCTGCTACACATTTCCAGATGTGATCATGACAGGAGACATCTGATGGTTTCTGAGGGAAACCATAACAAAAATCACAACAGTAACCAACATTATTTCGCTACCATTTCAAAACTGCAAAATACAGATACGAGCATTTCCAATGTGGAAGAGACTTGTGACTGCCGTGTGAATCCATAAGTGGCCATATAAGTTACCAGAAAAAACATGAGTACCATAATATCATGCAGGATTTCAGGGTTCGTTTTGGTAAGAAGTCACTGAGCACAGATAAATTTATTGTTGAAAGTGGTAGAAAAAGGCTTTCAGTACAGGATGTGTTAAATATGTGCCAAAATGTAGATCTTCCACGTGGCGAGAAACTTGTGCTGCTATCACTGAGTCACTGGCTCGATAGCTGATAAAATCAATAAAAAATATGCTTCCAAGTTACAAGTGTCGCGATCAATAATGCGCGACTACAAGAAGGAAGACCTTAAAATGAAAGCTTTTTGCCCTGTAACTGTCAATGAAGTAACAGACAGGAACTTGGACAGGCACCAGATTACATGTGCTTTGTTGCCACAAACATTTCCTACACGTGTGAAGCAGAAGAAAACTCTCTTCATGATGAATGCATCATTCACAGCAGTCATGAAATTAGAACATCTTCTGAGCTAAGGAGAATCCCCACAATCCTCCGCATGTAATCACAATGAAACTCACACTGACGTCCTCGACATATAACAGGTACATAGACTTATAGTAGGTAAATATAGCATAACAACAGGCGTAAGTAGTAGGACTTTTCGTCCACTTTGTGCAGGAGGAAAAGATAAAATTAACGACGTACCGTATTTTATATGTTCGTGTACCCTCTTTCTACAAATACGATTTAAGGTAGTAACTGACATTTCATAAATTCTCCTTGAAGTCCATAGTCTTTCAATCCTGTACTACACAAAAGCTTTTTCCTCATTACTTTTCGACTAATGACGATGAGAGAATGAATGTCAACAGCTTCAAAAGAAGGGACGGCAAAGACATTATGTTCTACGTTAAACACGTTTGACCCTAATTTTGTACAAGTTTTTAATGGAACTGATACAAAAAGTCCCATAATCTAATCAAATAGCCTATTTAACTTGGTATCCAATAATATCTGAAACTTAAAAAGAAACAAATTGCCTACTACAGCTAACACGATCATAAATGTGTATTGTATTAACCAACTAACATGTGTTTTTTGTTCCAAACGATAAATATTAATATTAGAAACATGTGAACCCCCCCCCACCCAAAAATAATGTTATTACAAGTGACTAGGTCTATCCTATGTTGTTACCTAGGCTATTAGTGACATAGAGACACTCGCACATTGGTATAATAGTAACAATAGACTTTCTTACCAAAATTTCTACACAATCGATGGTACCTTGACTGTTTTACTCAAGAGAATTCATGCAAATATAGTATAAAGTGGGCATTTTTCTTATTATAAGGAGTTAACATAATCACCTAGGGAAGGCATCGAAGAACCAAGTCCTCTTGGTGTTGGGGAAGGCCACTCTCATGCCTGACATTAACGGTGAATGAAGAATGACAGCTCCCACTTCATAACGTGATGCCAAGTCCACTGTCGGAACTGTTCCGATGCTCTGTCCATACAGGATTATATTCTCCGGAGATATCCCGTACCTGGTGCGAAGAGCGTGCCATGCAGCATCGATGTCGGCATACAAATTCTTTTCTGATGGTTTTCCCGTACTCACTCCATAACCTGAGTAGTCGTAACTGAATATGTTGCAATTTATGCGCGAACCAAGTCCTAGATAAAAACTACTCATCTGTCCAAGATCAACAGCATTACCGTGTGAAAATAATATTGTAAATCGGGCATTTGTACTGCACCTCACAAATAAACATGCAATGCGATTACCCCGAGAAGTCCGTGTAAAGAATCCCTCAATATTTTCTTTTTCTCTTTCAGAATATTGCCACTCCGCTCGTTCAGTAAGGTTCAAACTGAATTTTGAACCCGTTTCGTCCGCCAGAAAATTATATGTAGGTTCGGGTGGTAGGAATGCCAGTTTGGCAGCAATTCTTGTTGGACAAGGAGGACAACAAAACAAACAGCACAACTCACTTAAACTCAAACCGTTCATTGTTGATCCCCTCTTCACTTGGTCTAATCACCACAAATTCAGTCACCCTTCACGAAAATAGAAATTACCCAATTATTTCTAAAGTTTTTACAACACAATACTGAATTATTGACTCATCTTTATTTTCAGTCAGCCATGGTAAATTTTCACTCTCAATCACGGCCCATCGCGTTCTAATACTACATGTAAGTATTCTGTGAAAAAGGGAGAAGATGATGTTATACACGTAACTATGATAATACTCGTTGACTTAAAATTTTTAAATAATTAAATACTTTAAATCAGTAAATATTTATTATGTAACTCAATTCCTACAGCATTATAACAAAAGAATTAAAAAGGTATCACAATAATCAACACAATACAATAACAAATTATAATACTACGTATCATATTCCTATACTAGCGCTAGTGTAGTAACATTTTTACATATCACTGAATAACATATGTCTTTCATTACCGACACAGGACAAGAAAGGATTTAATCAAGATTTAATCCACTGTAATATTACAAGTATTTCTAAATCATTATTCAAAAACGATGTGTCAACTGCGACGTTATTAAATTTAGTGGCAATAGAATTGGTGAGAAGTTTATAACAATTTGACGAGACTATGGATTCGCACGCGATTACCTGACATTGGCAATACAGTTTGGTAAAAAAAAAACCTATAGAGTTAGTATAATACTTATGGTAAAAACCTCAGAAAACCCAGTCAGATAATCAACCCAAAACACATTTGAACCCACACCTGAGCGTAGTATCCGACCACGCGTCCACCTCGCTGCCGACTGGACCACGTCGATAGTCTATAGGTATTTTAAAATTGTTGTTAGATTAATTAACCTAATAATTTCAACAATCTATACAAAAATTAAACATACAGGAAACTTGAGATAATAGATGGCGTGCTAAAAAAATAGGAAAACAAGCTTTTGACACGTGGGCCTCTAATTCATTATTAAGAAAAAGTGTGGTTGTTTATGCTGTCCAAAAGCAGATTCTCTGATAGACAACAGAAGAGTAATGTCATCCGAGTGGTCAAATGGACTCAAAATGTCGGCTAAAAACTCAGCCGTGAGAAACATCACTGGTAGAAATTCCGGTAGGCCTACTAACCATTGTCGCCATACTGGTTGCAGCGAGATCGAAACCCTTCACAACATATTGGGTTTTTGCCATAAGGGAGAATTACTTCGAAATAATCGCCACCATAAGTTTAGATCACTGCTGGCATCTACATTACGAAGCCTTAAATGGGATCTTCATGAGGCAGTTTTCTGTTTGTCCTCTTCAGGATCATCTAGCCCTAGATCGCAAGAGAAAGAAGGCATTAATTCTAGATCCTACCATGAGGATTGAACAAAAAATTAGACTTCTGAAGTAGATTTACACAAAACAAATCTATACTATGAACCATGTATACCATATTTCAGCCATAAATACAGCATCAACCCAGAGGGCTGGCCTGTGAGAGGATTACTATTTGGTAATCGCGGAGGTATAAGTAAGTAGGCTATTCGTAGAATATTTTAAACAAATTCGGCATACCACACAGAATATTAGAACAAATGACTCATTATTATTATTATTATTATTATTATTATTATTATTATTATTATTATTATTATTATTATTATTAAGGACTCATTGTGTATTTTACAGTAATATTTACTATGCCTAAATTATTCTAATAAGTTGTGACACTTTTATACTCTTTTATTTATAGCACTGTTAAATTGCATGTCTTTTATTTTTTAAGTGCTTTTAAAATATTATATAAACCCATGTTCAAATTCCTAGTTTTATAATTTTGTTCTGTTGTTGTAGGCCTACAATTACTGTAAATTTCTTCCTTTTTATCCTTATGCACCGCCTGCTCGAATGCAACTATCCATCCGATGACTGCTTATACTGCCTGCTCATTCAATGATCAAACATGTGACATGAATAGAAACAAATTTTCGCTAGATAGCAGGTTCTAATGGCTAATGAAGTGGGTTCTGGATATACTGTAGGTCCTATGATTCATGTTTGTAGTATATGTTTTAGATTTTACTTTATTTCGCGACCCTAATAGCTTCTTCTTCCTGTTCGTTAATCAATTATATTCTTCGCTCTTGAAAGAACAAGAAAACCGGAAAACTTTTAATGTGTGGAACTTCCCTACATTGTTAAGTAGAGGTTTCATGATTTTATCCACAAGAGTTTCTGACACAAGTGTCTGATGGTTATTATTCCTAACTCACATCAATATGTAACACACTAGCACAAAATATTGTATATAAAACTTTTCTTTCATAGTTTGGAGCAGACATACGGATGAATATAGTATATTTGGTGCTGCCACCTACCATTTCAGCGAAAGCGTTGTTAGAATGGTCTTATGAGCAGGCAGTATAAGCAGCCATCGGATGCGTTCAAGCAAGTAGTGTCTGTTTGATAACTCTGTATAAGAGTGTTTTGCAAATTTATCAAGATTTCAATACCGTTGCACTAGTGTCACGCAGATTATTATTTCTGTAGGTACGGCACTTTATCAGAGGCGCAACAAGGGGGGGGGGCAACGAGATCGCCTCCCCCTCAATGAATTCAGTGGCAATCATTAAAAGAAAATTGAAGCAGCCTTCCCCAACTCATGATTACGACACGATCCAGTAAACGTTTTCATTGATATGTGTTTCAGCTGCGAAGGCTCTTCCAGAAAAATTAGCTCTTCTTGGACAGATGAAGATTCTGCTAGCAGTGCAATAAGCAAGTGTGAATTTTTATCATTGCTTTCCACATAGTTAAAATGCTAGTTTCATACGGTCACTTTCAAATTATCTGCAATCTGGAAAAACTGACCTCTCCATAGCCATCTGTTAAGCCCAAGAGAGTTCTTAATAATCATTTTTTAGAATGTTCGGAATTTCTGTATAAATTGTGAAATATCTATAAGGTTATGAAGGGTTCTAAGCTTTCAAACCACACACATTAGTGTTGAGTATGACATTCCTGAAACGTAATATAGGAGAGTTGCCTTCTTACCTTTTCTAAACCACTTACTTGTACAGCTTGAAGAAAGATTTGTGAAGCACAAAAACATATGCTGCCTTCCAAATTCTATTACCAATCAAAATAGCGCAAGACTTTTCAGAGGAAAATAACAAATACTGTAATTGGTGAAGACGTCATCCACTGATTACTCAAGACGACATAGCTCAGATTACACGTACTGTATTATGAATAATTTTATTATAAGATGACATAAAATGTGACCTACTATACTGAACTATCTAAACTTCTAAAGAAATACCCAAAGAACGATCTGGACATCTTGCGAGAATGTGGTGAATTAACGTACCCTACAATAAGAAGCTCTTGCAAATAATAGCAACACTTCCAGTTACAACTTTCAGACATTCTCCACTTACCTGAGAAATTCTACAGGTGAAAACGGACTGAACGGACTGGCTGTTATAAATCATAAAGACCCTGTAGTAAAACCTGATGAGATTGTAAATTAAATAGCTAAGAAGCTGGGAAGACTTGGCATTGAAATATAAATGTGTTGCATTTTGTCTTTTTTTTTCAATTCAAAATTATTCCTGTTTAAACAAGAAATTATTATATTTAATCACATATTTATTATTCTAGAAAAATTGTTTAAGAGCCCAGTCAAGTAATATACTTCCAGTATGCAAAAGTTGGATCTCCCCCTCCCCCCAGACCGACTTTCTGGTTGCGTTACTGCACTTTATAATGAATTAGCCTGAAATTTATTGTACGTAGTCGTTTGTTAAAAAATATTATGCACATTTTCTATGATATTACAATAAATTTGTGCTCCCATCATTATTTAAAGCTGGTATTACACTATCAAAATTCTTTGACAAAGAATATGATTAAATATTTTATCAAAGATCTGTGATGAAAGCTACAATTTGGAGTATCTCACACTATATAATCGTTATGGAGATAATTTCGTGAAGAACCTCTTTTTGGTATGAGTGTAAAATTTGTATTCGCCGCGTTTCACAAACTTTGCATTCGTGCCAAAAAGATAACTTTGTGAATTTGTGTCATACAATGATTTTTCTACGATAGCGCAAATTTACGTTAACACTAAGAGAACCGGAACTTTCAAACTACCTAGTACAACCAGCACTGGTCATTTTGACCCGCACGTTTTATTGTCAACTTTCCTCTTATTAGAAACTTTTATTTTAAATGATGTTTTACTACGGACTTAGTGACTGTAATTAAAGAGTCGAGAGTTAATTTCAGAACATAATTTGAGACCGGTATACACTCTTCTTCTAAGAAAACATTATGTTATGCTTAGATGTAGAAATGTGTTTTATTAACTGTCTACAACTACTAGCATATTAATTCTCCCATTTCTCAGATGCAATTCTGTTTTTAATATTATGTGCAATGAATTATTCATGTTCACTTAATTTTACATTAAGTATTTGGAAATATGTAGCCTATTTTGTGTTTTCTGAATGTATCTATTGTCTATTGGTTATTCTCATAATAATATACATGATTCTTTCAAAACCTTGGCAACACAAAAAATTGTTACACTTTGCGCAGACATGTGGCGCCTTATTTCCGCTATGACACCTTCCAGTCTGATGCCCGTGTGCACCATTCTCGATCAAAATTTGACCAAAGTTAAGTCGGCACTTGACCGTCTTCAACGCCAATTTGCGGAGTATCAATCTCGATCAAAGTTAAACAAGCGAGTTGATGATGATCAAATTTGATCACGGGTGTGGGACTGATTATCTTGAATTGAACATGGTCAAGTCGAGAAAACCAAAATGGCGGCACGATTTGACGTACTTGATGGAATCGAAGATGAAATGATGTATCTTGAACACGCAAATCACTGCGGAAATAATAGAATTGGTGTAATTGTAGAAAGAGGAGATCCTTTCGAAGATCTGGGAGACAGAAAATTTGAAGAGAGATTTCGACTGAGTAAAGAAACAGTGTGGTGGTTAGTGGACCAAATGAACGATAGGTTAGAGTTCCCTACCAACAGAAATAATCCCGTTTCTCCTATGAACAGAGTTTTGGCAACTTTACGATCGTATGCCACAGGTGCTTTTAATATTGTTATCGGGGACACTGCTAATATACATCGAACAACAGTGCAGCGTATCACCAGTGAAGTGTCCGAAATCATTGCATCGTTCTTTCCACGCTTCATTGTTTTTCCAGCAAGGGCCGATTTACAAAATGTAATGGATGGATTTCATCAAATAGATGGATTTCCGGGTGTGATAGGAACAATAGATTGTACACATATTAGAATTCAATCTCCTGGGGGAGACAACGCAGAACACTTCCGTAACAGGAAAGGTTATTTCTCTTTGAATTGTCAGACAATCAGTGATCACAATCTATTGATAAGGGATATTGTGGCAAGATGGGCAGGATCTGTGCATGATAGCACCATATTTCGTAACTGTGCTCGTAGAGCACAATTTGAAAATGGTGAAATACCGCATGGGTATTTATTAGGAGATGGAGGTTATGCCTGCAAACCATATTTATTAACTCCACTGTTAAATCCACTAACTCCAGCCGAACAGCGATATAATAGAGCACACATCAAAACAAGGAACACTGTAGAAAGGCAGTATGGTATATGGAAAAGAAGGTTTCCAATATTGTCAGTGGGTTTGAGATGTGGTCTGCAGAAAGCCATGACTGTAATAACGGCTACTGCAGTACTGCATAACATTGCCAGAAGCACCAGCAATGAAGAACCGCCTGAAGATCCACAGATGGTGCGACTACTAGAGGAGTTACGAGGTTTAAGAGGCCCTGACATTGATGATGATGAACCTGTTCCCCAAGGAGAGTTGATGCAGCGCAATGATGCCGTGCCTGGGAGAGCATTTCGTCAAGCTATAATTAACCAACATTTTCAATAAGGTAAGTCAGTCAGTAGCATCAGTGTAATAACATTGAACATTAATTTTTGCTTTTAATTATGAACATTAATTTTAACTTTATATTTAGCAATTTCTGAAACACTTATTTTTTAGACAAAGCGCTAGAGTCATTCTGTGTCAGTGCAACTAAAACATGTCACCCACTGATAGCGATTGTTATGATATTTGGTCATGAGTTTTATGTGTACCAGTACAGAAATCTGGCAGAATTTAGATTATTCCGTTGTTGCATGAGTGAGTTACAGCCCGTTGAAGTTCATGTGTTCTCACTCAGTAACTGATATTGATGAGTGCAGAGTGGAACAAATGTAGATATAAAAAGTAAAGAATGAACGCCAGAGCCTTGATTCTTCCTTTATTTTATTCAATATACATTGGAGAATTTCACAATATGGCTTCTTGGTATCAGTATACTGGTAATTTAGTTACCTAAGTGTCAAATTACTTCAAAAATTTAGATATGTATAATATTATAAAGAACAATTTGCTGTATATTCAGAATTGTAGATTTTTTTTAAGTGTGCACCAGTCTTTACTAGGGAAGAAAATTGTTTTTTTAGAAATGAGAGGTTCTCGAGAAAAAAAAATACTTTGATAAAATCTAGAAATTAAGCCACATAAAGCATATGTAAAATTATAATTTTCAAACTCTGCTTTGCATTATATTTCTGAAAAGTTTGGGTAATTCACTTAGGCTATATATGGAATATTGATATAGGCCTACGAGTATTTTAGATAGTGTAAACTTGCTGTTGGCTTATTACTTTTTTTATTGTACAGGTATAATCTTTAATACTATAAGTCTCAAAGGCAATGTTGTTTGGTTGTTAATGCTCTGTGTATTGGAGTTCTTCCATTTGCATTCTTGCTTCCCAGTATTATGACAGATGTGTACTGTTAAATTTGTACAATTCTTGAGGTGTGTCATATCCATTATAGTATTTTCTTCTTTACAAAATAAATAATTAGGAGTATGAAAAATATTTATTTTATATAGATAAGCAGCCAAACAATCATATCACATATTTAATTGAAAAAGTGCGACGACAGCTTTCATTCATGGGCAGTCTGGAATTAAATTGTTATTGTTTAATAAAATATTCCATTGCTTATTTATACTCTCATGTAGGCCTACTAATTTTTTGTGTATTTCTTGTTGGATGATTTTCTTAATTATTACTTTGGAAAATTGAAATGATAAACATGAATTTTTAATTTGTTGGATCATTGTGCCTTTTTTTAATTTTTGTTAAGAAATCTGCTATCTCATTAACAAGAATTCCACAGTGTGAAGGAATCCATTGCAAAACTATTTATTGTGAAGAGATAACTTAGTGTTTGATACTTTGGTGAATTTCAGTAATTCTTTTTGTTGCATAGGTGTTTGCATTAATGGCTTGTATAACTGATTTAGAATCGCTAAATATAACAGCTTTATTAAAGAGGTTACTGTGATAGAAAAGTTGTTTTTATGTAGAATTGACTGCTTCAAGTTCTCATCAAAGTGAGTTGAATTTTGACCTAGAAATATATAAAAGCAAAATAATTTATTATATATTCCAGCACCAGTCGTATTATTAAAGTTATTGCTGATTTTAGAACCATCGGTGTAGATGTGTACCCATTCAGTTTCTGGAATCTTGTGTTGATAGTGTTATATTGTAATTTGGATTTTTAATTTATTGACAGGATAAGATGGAAGTTGTAACCTTTCCATACTATATTTGTCTAATGGTAGGCTATATTGGGTTTTTTTTTAGATATTTAACTTTCTGTATGAAACCTTGTTGGATCTCTAAGCTTGTACGAGTATCTGAGAAGGTTCTCCAGTAGTCTACGTTAGGTATTCTTTTCAGTCTTTCATATAAAATAAGGCTGCGTTGATTTCTGTGTGATTGTAATGGAGTGTTATCTGTAAAACCTTGTCATAAAGTCAATGCATATGCTGCCTTTTGTTCAAATACTGATACCTGTCAAGGGTCTGTTAATGACAAATAAACAAACAAAAGAAGAGGAGAATTTCTGTTATGGAGAGAAGATATAGCAATATCAAGTCTTGTAACAAAGGCAACATGCTGTGATTACCATAAGAACAAATAATTATCTCTGGAGGTTTTCACTCATACTGAGCAAGTGTAATTTGTTTAAAACACACAAAAAAACATATCTGGTTTGAAAGAGATATAGCCTACCTTGTTAATGCCAGGAAATTACAGAGGAAAGGACATAATGCTGCACTTGGCATAAAGATGTGTCCAAATTGCAGGAAAAATGATACTTACTTACTTACTGGCTTTTAAGGAACCCGGAGCTTCATTGCCGCCCTCACATAAGCCCGCCATTCGTCTCTATCCTGAGCAAAATTAATCCATTCTCTATCATCATATCCCACTTTGAAGGAATCGTATCAAGCTGTTTTTTTACGGTGATGGGTTGTTAGCTCTTCGCCCAACCCCCAAGCTGAGGACCATCCCTCATCGGCTGTCCGCGACTGCTTATTCAATATATATATACATATGCAGGAAAAATGATAAAAAAAATAATAGAAGTTTCTGAGGAAGCAAACAGTCCAGTCCTTTGGATGATCTTGTAGTCAAACTGTTATGGAAATTTTCTTTAAAGAGGGTATAAATGAAAGCCTTGTTAGTTTGGGTGTCTCAAGATCCATGGCATCCCACAACACAGAACGGCATCTGTAGCCAAATATAAAATAGAACTTGCATCAACTTCTCTCAAAGCAAAACTAGGTAAATTTTATATGGGGGGGGGGGGAGAATCCTTTACCCTGATTCGGCTTCACTACCTGAAGAGGAAACACTTAGAACTGAAATAAAGCAAAAGACAGAAGATTTTGATATACTTTTAGACCTAATAATGCAAAAAATTCAAACTGTAACTAGCAGGGAAAAATTTAGTTACTAACACTAGTTTCTTAAAGTTGGTCAAAAAAGAAAGAGAGTGAAGCTGAAGAAAACTTGTGAAAGAGAAAGGGAGACTTTATCTTCGAAACATAAAAAGAGGAAAGAAGCTAGCAGACGAAACAGTGAAAATGGTAACTGGCTTTTATAATAATCTGAATTTACCAGAATATTGTCAGGCATCAGAGACAAAGCATTTAAAAAAATGTACATGAACAGAAATGCCTTATACTTTGCAATCTGCAAGAACTATACTCTACTTTTAAAGCAAAACCCTCTTCCACAATAGTTTGTTTTTCTACATTTTGCCAATTTATTAAGACCAAAACACTGTGTCAGCAGGATCACTAGGAACACAATTCCGTGTGTATGTAAAATACACAAAAATATCCAGCTCCTATTGACCAGTACAGAACTAAAAAGCAGCAGTAAAAAAGGAGAAGCGTATCTGAAAATGTTAGTCCTTTTTTTATATTTTTCTAGAAAGGGGGTCCATAGCTTTCACCATATTTTCAAAGGGGCCTCTTTTTCCAAAAAAAGATTAAAAACAATTGTCCTAGTGGAACTGACAATATTTTATCACTTTATTTCAATATCTTTTTTTCAAATTAGAGTGTTGTATTTATAATATATTTACATTATGTGCACAACTAAATGTTATCATTATGATTTTGCTTTAAGCATTTTCTTGTTTATATTTTTTTCCGTTTTTTTTTTTTTTTTCAGTAACCAGGGAAATGTCTGGAATAATGCTTTACTTCCCTATAACTTACTTCACTGATGACAGTCTTTTTAAATTTTATATTACTTGCATACGCTCATCTCGAACAGTAGAGCATTCGCGTGCTAAGCGAAGGGTCCCGGGATCGATACCCGGCCCCGGAACAATTTTTCCTTGAAATTATTCAAACCTGCTTTACAGGGAGCTACTACCTGAAAGCCAGATTTGCATGATTTGCATAGTATCATATGTTTGAGCATGCCTGATGTTGTAATGTGGCTCAATGTTATATTCTGTCCCTATAACAGAGTGCCCGCATAGTAAGTGTTTGGCAAGTTTGTCAGTTTGAACAAAAAGAGTCACTTTAAATGTAGTGCTGGTACTTTTCTGTTCTCTTTGTAAATAGCTTCCTTACTGTAGCATAAAATACTTCGATCTTCAGTAATTTCATCCCTATTTAATTATGCTATGTTTAATTTGTACTTCAGTAACTAATTCTTTCTTTGGTCTTAACTTCTATAATAAATTGTCCAGTCTTTATTATACAAGTAATGTTTAGTACTTTGATTTTATTGTAATTGTAAATTTAATATTAAATTATATTTTTGATATTGTAGTTGTAATCCCCTGGTAGAGGGAAAGAGAAGGCTACGGCCTTATCTCTCTCTACCAGGTTAAATAAATATTGTATCAATAGGTCTATCCATGATACAAACCGCAAGCAACCTTACTGCTAGGTTACAATAGGTCTGAGTGCACGACACTGTCTGTTTGCATGTACAGAAGTTTCCAGCACCCGCCCATCTTCTGCACTGGGCGATGTGCCCACCATGAGTACGTCTGATCTACAACTTCTGTAGGGAAACACTTAAAGAAATTGAAATTTTTCTTTGTACCATAAAAGACATCATGAACTCGTGTCCAACTGAATAAACGATTTCAGCAAGCTTTTATAATTTCTGGTACTCACAGTCTACATCAATTTGTGCCCTTGTCAATAAATGAAATTGGTGCGAAAAGGTTAGTGCTGATGAACATTACAGCATCAGCTCACAATGGAAGTGCAATAATTACAGTTGGAGTGCAAACTCCAACGTGGCTTGTGTATATGATTCATACTGGTGCAAAAGATTTGCAGAAGCAGTAAATACTGATGAAAGGGATATAACTGTTAAATGTATGCGTCCACATGGCCCAGCATTATCATATTATAGGTCTCAAAGTGATACCTGTGAGGTTGCTTTTGAGCATTACACTGTGTGAAGGCAGTATGCACACAGCAACAGGAAGAACATAACAAGTGACCAAGGAAACAAATGAACCCATTAATTCCAAATGACAGGAATATTAAGGAAATAAAATGTCAACAAACATTTGTGTGAAAATTATATTACTAAACTTGGACCCGGGGTACAATTATAAATGTCTATTTTTGTTTGTATCAGATATGTAGTGGTTCTAAAAGCTATGTTGCTCCACATTTAGACTTTATTATGATGTATCATGTACAACCTTAGACACAAAAAATGATGGGCCGCCATACAAAGTCCCCTTCGGAAGACTTCAATTGATTCAATGAGAGCTTAGGTTAACACATGAAGAAATTTCTTATGCATGACTCCGCTCTTTTTCTTCTTTGTTTTGTTAGTTGCTTTTATTTGTCTGTTTATAGGTGTTATGAAGATATATGTGTTATAAGGAAGATATATTCAAATAATAAATTAAGTGCAAAATAAATATCCTTTCCCTAGTCGTGTAAACCAAGTGCTGTCCAAAATGGACTTAGACAAATTCACACTACAGGAGATCTGTCATTTTTTGTGTCTAAGGCTGTAAGTATATACAGTTAAAATACGCACACACACACACACACAGATATATATATTTTTTACAAATAGCAGCGCATAAACTGAATAAAGTTATACAAGCTTATGAAATGGCAATTTCTACCATAAAAAACAAAAATGATGACATTCATAGGCCAAGAACCAGTAAGAAGTGAAATAGTTACTAATAATAAAATCACTGAGCAAACAAAGTCATTTAACTATTTAGGATGTTTACTGTCTCATGAGAATGAAAAAAATTACATCTCAAAGTTCCTAAAAATAACAGGACTCATAAATAATATTTTTTAACCTACAAAATTTTCAAGGAGTACCTACTAGAGTAAAATTTATAACAATTTGGCACTTCCAATGTTAATGTATGGTAGTGACATATGGACTCTAGAAACATCTGATAAATCAAGAATTAGAGCGGCTGAAATGAAGTTCATGAGAAAAACTGCGCAGTATAGCTATTTTGTTAGATCACAAGGCTAATAAACAAATTTTAAATTACCAGTAACTGAAAGTTACATCAGTGCTGGATTAAATACAAAAATAACTAGTTTGAACACATCCAATGGATGCCACGACATTGTCTCCCAAGAATAATGAAAAATTTCCAACCTTGGGGAACAAGACATTAGGAACGACCATTGAAACAACTACTGATAACTGATACTGAAACGGATTAACCATTTGGCCCAAATCCATGGAAAGTGTTATAATGTGTGTGTGCGTGTGTGTAAAAGAAAGCAAACAATTATAATTTCATATCAATAGTAATTTCAAAATCTTCAATAACAAACAAACAATTAAATACAAGAATCAAGTACAGTTATTCCATTTTTGCAGCAATTTTTGTTTCTGGAGTACCTTATAAACCGTGTTTGTGACATATATGCAATTTTTATATTTTCATGAAGCTATAACAAAGAAATGGTGCTACAGGTAAAACAAATATTTTGGTTATGTTCACATCTCAGGTAAGCAAACATGTTCACCTAATACGAAGATGATCTGAGATGGTGGGTGACATTTTGAAAGAATATTGGTTGAAATGACACGGAATGACCCAGTTGAAAACTGGAAGAGACAGTGGTAGGCATTTCAATTAACAGAATTTTTTTTTTTCCAGTATTTTAGTTTCTGTCGTAACACTGAAATGTTTAAGTTTTTTATCCTAATTTCTTTTAGATGTTCTTCCTCCATCATTCGTAATTGATTTTCCAGTACATTTATTCTTTTTTTAAAGGTGTCAGCTACAGCATCACATGAAGGTTTTGGTTTTTGAGGCATCCGACGACGATTCCATTGGTACTGCTTGGAGCTGGCTGGGGTCTTGGAGTGTGCCACTTCCTTTTCTTGGAAGATATTAGGCGATACCATATCGACTGGTGTCTGTACATTTACTCTCTGTGTGATGTCCTGTATTACAGTAGCTGATACTGTTGATGCCTGCTCAACTGGTTCCATTTCAGGAGCAGTTGATGTTGATGGTACCTCATACTGTGTAGTTACTACTGACAAACTACCATCATACAAAACGTCACCCTGATAACTAGTATCAGAGTCAAAGGCATTTTGTAAGGGTCTTACAGAATGGCCCATAATTTCTAGTAGTTTAGGGTCAATGTTTGTGGTTTTAATGTTCTTTTTTCCTCCGCCAGTCTTATATGTCTCTACTTTCTCATCTGCAAGGTCTTTGCGTAGACGTCTTTTTAAATTCTCATAGCATACTTTTAGATTTTGTGTAGACCTTTTTGTTACACCTAAAACATAAAGAAACATAAATATGTAAAAACCATGTTAATAATTATGCTGCTATATAGAAAATGTGGGTTAAATGTATTCACAGTCTCTATTAATGTATAATTTTCAACCATAAGTACAATATACTTCAAACTTTGTAGGGGACCCTGCATAATAAGCTTATTTAATTTTAGAAAGAAAGGAACTTGTGTAATTTTATTTTACTCGTCACAGCTTCCAATAACTCCACATTATATTACATATTCATTATTTACAACGAGGTCAGTACTGGATTTCGTAACTTTTTTTTTCTGCAAAACCTCGATTTAATTGCTGTTTTACAAAAAGAATGTGAAATTTTTTTTGGAAATATACTCTCACTGTACAGCAAGCCTGGCTTGTCACTTTAGTTTAGGTTTGCTCAGCTTAACTTAGGTTTAGTGTATTTTATTAACAGTTTTGCCAAGTGTCAGGTTTTAAAACTGACCAGCATTTTCTAAAGTTTGTCAGCTTGTCAGTTCATATCTGTTGTCAGCTTTTGTCACAATTGCTGTGCCAATGTCTATTTTGTATTAATCGGATAATTTAAGTTTTCAATACACATTTTTATAGAAACGACAAAATGAAACTCAGAACTCTCTCTTCCATTGCATGTTGCAAATTAAACTATGTTGGAAAGTGCCCTGAACAAGTGTTTGACAAAAAATATTTTAATAAAGTCAGATGTACCACACTGAAGAGTATAATAAAAATAATTCATAGCAATCTGGCTGTATTTGTTGTGTGTTTTACATTTCAAATGCTGAATAGTTTGTTATTGTATGCATGGTAATGTATTTACTTATTTTATCTTATGAAAATAATAATTAATGGTGTCAGCTTATTTTTGTTGTTTTTAACATGAATTTCAGCTTTTTCAGAATTTTAACTCTGCAACCCTGTATTAATAGAAAAAAAGAGAAAATTGTTAAAAAAAAATATTTTTTTTGTGTGTTTTTGTGAAGTAAAAAGTAGTTCAAAATAGTTTAATACTGACCTCACTGTAAATAGGCTATTTACCTATTACATATTATGTTCAATTGATGTAAATTATTTAATTTATCAGATAACTGTCATGTTCATTTGTATTAATGTAGACCGCTGGATTTTTTAAAATTATAATACTACTTGATTATGATATTGAACACTGATATAAATTGCAATAAATTTATTTTATTCACTTCTGTCTAATCTTCAATTTCATTTAATCACTCCTTACACTACCCAACAGTTTTCACAGGGAGGTCTAATAATATATCGATGGCTAAAAAGTGATATGTCTCTGCAAGTTTGCAGATGAATAATAAAAATATATATATTTTTTTTGTAAAAATAGACTAATATTTTATATATGTTTCTGGGGACTTTACTTGAGGACAAAATATTATTTAGGCCTAACTGTCCAATTTAATAATAAAGTAGTTATTATATGCTGGTAATAATATAGTAAAACTAAATGACCATTTTGTGGAATGCGAGATTATCACTTATTAGCTATAGATTTGCAGTTTCAAACTATTAGGACCTACATGACGTTTTGGACAATAAGGCTATTGACGCTTGAATTAAGAGAAATTACACGGATACCTTCCTTTCCCTCTTACTCCAAAATTCCAACCTTGTGAACACAAAATAAATGGATAAATTTCAGAACAAGGATACTTTCCTTTCCCTCTTACTCCAAAATTCCAATCTCATGCACACAAAATAAATTGGCACTAAAAACTTCCTTTTCGTATGCATGATGATGCGTATTCGACATACACAGATGAATTGCCTTTTTTTTTTAATAATAATTGTTAGTGAGGTATCCGTATACTGGAATTTTCCCAAATAAATTATTGGCTCTGCAATGTCTCTTCGTAAGCAAGATGATGAGAATTCGACAAATACATACAAATCTGCTCTTTTTAGTAGCCTATTTCAAGATAATTGTCAGTGAGGTATCCGTATACTAAAATTTTCCCAATTATTATCAAAAGTATGAAATAACCACTGTATAAATTATGTGGATGGGATAAACTCCAGAACATGGATTGCACCCTTTCCCTCTTAGTTCAAAATTCCAACCTTGTGCACACAAAATAAATTATTGGCACTGAAAAGTGCCTTTTCGTAAATATAATGATGCGCATTCGACAAACGCAGACAAATCTGCTCTTTTTAGTATTTTAAGACATAATTTGGTACGTGCAATCCATGTTCTAAAATGTTCCCGAATTATGTAAACACGTATAACTCACCTGGAACAGCGTTGAATTGTGAGGTTAAATCCAACCAGGTAGCCTGCTTTTCTCTTAGAGAACTTCCGTCAGTACTTTTATTTTCTAATATAGATGCCGAATTGCCGACGAGTTCTAAAAGAATTCCCACTTCGAACTGTGAGAAGTTCGGTGCTCTTTTCTTTTTTTCTTCCATGAAACTTGTTTTGAAACCTGTGACGATGTTTGAAACAGTCCGACAAGGCGACAAACAAAAACGAAGCGATAATTGACAGAGTGCGTTCGTTCGCTGTTTTATACGCGGTTACCTAGCGCTCAGATGATTCTTCTCAAGCGAGCGTACCGTCAGCTGACGGTAATGAGTTGATCGAGGGAAAATGTCGGTGCACCGCATCTGTAACTTGATCATTGTCAAGAATTGACCATGTTTCCGTGATTGCTGATAAACGGGCTAGATGATCGAGAATGGTGCACACGGCCATGACAGTTCTTCCTGCCTGGTTTTCTGGACACTGCTGGAATATGCAATCTTACCAGATATAATTAGGATCACCAGTCCCATTCTCAACTGGGTTTTCTCTCTCCGAATCTATTTCTGACAATGTTTCTAAATAATGTAGAATTCTTCATCGTTCATATTTCGTGCCAGAAGTTCATCGTCCCTCAAACCCTTTCGTACCATGTTTGCTACGTTTGCAAAAGAACTACAAAAAATGACGAATAGGAATCTTGAGATAGACTAATGAAAGACTTCACAAAGTTGTCAAAAGAATTGCCGCTGTCATCAAAAATGCATTGATTGTAATGTAATATCACAGGAAAGAGGATATAAACTCCCTATCTCGTTCGTAAAGTAAAAGAAATATTTTCGGTAATAACAAAGACTTGCCGGATACATTCAATAAACTTGTCACATGGAGGCAATGTATTAAGTTAATATTGTTAGACGGAGGAAGATGATCATAAAACAGCAATATATGTAGTTTGAAGCTGCATAAAAATAAGAGTGCAGACCGGTCAGAATGACCTTTGTTGGTCCTTCTAGGTACTATCTGTACTTGTTACGCCCATAAATAATGTTTGGGACTTGAAATTTTGAGGTGACCTAAAGAAACTAAATTCAATAAAAGTCCCGAAGAACGAACTTGATGAGGGAATACACCGAGGAGTTACCAATAAATTAAATATAAATATGGGTCAATATGACCTGTGTTGGTCCTTCAAGGTAGCTGTACTTGTTACGCCCATCAATAGTCACTGAAACTTCGCTGACTCCACAAAATGAAATACGTAATACACTTTACGCACTAAGATAATGATAACATAGATAATAACTTTAATAACTAAGATAAAACAAATTACAAATAAATAAACAGGTAGTACAATTCTTATCGGCCACACTGACCACACACCCCATACATAAGTTATCCTATCGCACACATAACCCACACGCACACAACCAGTGCTGGCCAGCTTTTACATGACATGTTTCCAGAGCCCCAACTCGGGGCACCGCAAAGTATCAACTACAGCACAATCATGACAACCACGACCAGCACACATCAACAAAGGATTCGTTTCTCCAGAAACGGTCCGTAGAATCATGGAGAAACCAAAACATTTACCAGCGGGTAGGACCCCACGTCACAGCATAGCCACTCACTTTCAGCTAACCGCACGTAGAGTCCAAGCGTAGTTCGGTTCATAGACAAACAGAGGTTCGGTCACTGCAGACTCCACAAAATGAAATATGTAATACACTTTACGCTGACGCACATAGTCCGTTGTATAAGGCCTCCAAATTAGCTAGAATTCTACTCACTATAAGTTATGTAAACAGTGTCAGCGCTGCGATGCAAGATTTCTCCGCTTGAAGCGCCACAAGCAAACCTCATTTCATGAAGACCTCTTGTGGAAGCAGAGTAGAAGATGACACGTTTGCAAATTATACTTTTCTACCACTACGGTTCATCTTATTCTTGGCGTCAAGAATTATAGTTCATGTCGTAATATTTATTTTACAATGATAAGAAAACTATTTTGTTCATATTATCTAATTGTGACTTTTAATTCAACAATAATGTTACTTTCATTCACAACAATAATGACTTTTTATTTCTGGGTTTAAATACTCCAGTCAACAATGGGTATTCCACTCAACACTGCAACACAGTAGTCGTTATTGCACTCCACAGACGACTATGACTATTCACGTTTATTTTGAGAAGAATAACAATGTACTCCTAATTTCAACTAATGTTGACAAAGCACTATTTACAACACAAACTTGTCAGCTCACAGTTCGTTCTCCTTGGCTAGTTCTTCTAGCTCATTCACTCAAGTTCACGGTATATCGAACCCAAGACTTCCAGAGATAGTCCACTGCACTTCGAACTCAAGACTTCCGGATGCGTTGCTTCTGCCTAGACGCTGCCACAGTTACTCAAGTTCACTGCACGTCGAACCCAAGGCTCCCAGACGCGTTGCTTCCGCCTGGACGCTGCCACAGTTACTCAGCTCACGACGGGTCGATCCCAAGACTCCCGGACGCGTTGCTTCCGCCTGGACGCTGCCACAGTTACTCAGTTCACGGCACGTCGATCCCAAGACTTCCGGACGCGTTGCTTCCGCCTGGGCGCTGCTGATTCACAAACTGAACTCGCTGTACAATCTAAACTGGCTATGCGGCTCACTTGCCCTTCTATTTATTAGATCACACATTCTCGACTGTACTGTTTCCCGAAGTCTCTACAATAATCGATCTTTGGGAATAATCTGTTTCCAGGCTTTTCGTTACTTCCGCCGCAGTCGGTTTCCTCCCGTTCTCCCTTCGCCGCGACTAGCGCCCGTCGAAGCTCGCGTTTCCAATCCCCGCGCCGCGCCTAGTACCCACCAAAGCTGGCCTTCCTCTCTCCGCCGCCTGCCTTCCCGCGCGCCCACTCTTCTGCCGGACGCGCGTTCAACTCCCGACGCGGCCAGGTCTTCCAACATGGCGCCACAATATTATCAATATTGCAATGAAGAGACAAAGTTCGTGGATTGTCCACTGAGCCTAATTAATAGGAATTGTTTTAATACTTTTCCTAGAAAGCTGCTTCTCTTCATTTTTTTCGCAACTTAGTCCCTGCGGAACTGGTTCGTCAAATTGTTAATGAAATTAGTTCTATAGGAATTTTTGCAATATTAATTTGCACAATGTCTCTGAATGAACATCTTTATTACACTGCAAAACCGAATTACGACTCATATAGAACAATAACGTATTCTTGGTTGACCAATCATTGGTTTCAGAGCCTCATCAACTACACGTTCCAGTCTTGTTAAAAGCATTACGAATATGGGTTTCGGATATCATAAACTACCTCTAACTTTTTTTATTAGGGCATTATTGAAGAAGGAGAATGTGCACCAATGACTCTGTTCACACAGTCGTCGCATTGTATATTTCCTTCGACTACACGTATCAAATATCCTCCGATATAAGCAGCAGCAGTTATCATTGAAACAGAAGGCAATTCTATTTGTTTTTCCACATTGTGCAAACATTTGTGAATTTAGCACTGGAGCATAGACATCCTGGATTTCCTCGTTTACTGATTTACGTGTGGATGGCATCCAACTACTACAGGCGAAATCAGGTCTTACATTTCCAGAAAATGATGAACTATCAAGGCCAGTTACTAAAATTTTGTGGAGCGCTTGAGTAACACTTGCTGTATTTGATTGTTACTGCCTGCAAGCTGCCTGATACAACTAAATAGACTTTCTATTTCGCCAGAAGAAAATTTCTGTTAGTACAAAATGGAAACTATCTGCAGAAGGTACTTAATGCACTCAACAGCAGATTTGGTTGTGAGACAAGCTGCTTCAAATGTTTCGCTGCTAATGAACTCGGCCTTTCTGGTTATTGATTTCTCCCACCATTCCAAATACAGAATGAATTCATTTTCCAACCAGAAGAGTCCTGTGTCATCAATCGAAAAAAATACATTGGATCATCGTTCCTTTTGTGTACATACTGGTGAATGTTTTGCACATTTAAAATTGTAGCCCATTTGCTTACCATTTTCAGGAACGTCGTTACTTCTGCATTTCTAAATTCGGAAATTCCCAATTCAGGTCCATGTTCCTTAAAAATTCAAGGGCAGAAATTATATATGTAGAGAATATATATATATATATATATATATATATATATATATATATATATATATATATATATATATTGCCATTACGTGCATTTTCTCGAAATTAGTAGGATACACATGCTTATGTGTAAGGCGCCTAACTAATTTCAAGATTTTTTTCTCTCTGCAGTTCATACAGCTTCCTAACAAACCAGCCAATGACAGGTTTCCCACGATCTCAGCTCTCCTTTTATGTTCAGTAAAGCATTTCTCAGGTTCTTCAGGATGACACTGGTCAAATGACAGAAAAACGTGACGAGAATTGCCCAGTGGATGTGGCACTACAGGTTGGGGGCGTTACCACCTGACAGAATCCGGAACAGCTTTACATTTGTGGCATGGTTGTCTCCTACAATTCGTAAAACAAGCGATGCATTTTCAACTTTTTCAATTACTTCAAATGTCAGTTGATACAGCTCCTCTGCTTTCACGTCTTTTATGAAGAAATAAGCAACCGGTATCTCGAAATGGGAAAGTAAGCCAACAAACACAAAACAAAACAATTTTGTTGCTATCACTTTTCCCAAGCCAAGGCTATTTTCAAGCCCATTAATTGAAATCAGTCTCAGAGCTTCATCTTTCGCTTTACAGTAAATTGAAGGTGGTTGTATAGCCATTTCGTCTAATATAATGGAGTCACATATATTTATTCCTTCCCAACATTTTGCTTCCGCGTGTAGCCTCTTTGCAATAATAGACTCGATACTATACACCAGTAGTACTACCATCATACTCTTTAATGTAGATTTTGATGACAAGGTTAATATACTGCATATGTATTGTTCACAAATTTATATCCTGCCGGTGATTTGCTTTGCCACAAAATACAATATCTTATAGTTGGGTCGCTCCTGCGAGGTTTAATATGGGAGAAGATTCTCAGCTGCTCCAATAGAAACATTGCCTTGATATTTATTTCTTCACTTGCACTTTCAATTTTATTGATGTTATGGTCAGCAACCTTTTCTTCTTCTTCTTCTTCTTCTTCTTCTTCTTCTTCTTCTTCTTCTTCTTCTTCTTCTTCTGTCTTTGAGCTTTTTCTGCTCTTTTCGTAGTTCATATATCTTTTGTTTCGCAGGCTGACGAAACCTTTGCAGCGTTTGAAGTTTCCTATTTTGTAATGAAATACTAGCCTATGTCCATTTGTCTTTAACTTTGTTTGAACTAAAATGTCTTTTTTAAGCTGGAGCGAAGTATGGATGTCTTGACAGAATTCGTTACTCATATTTCCATTATCTTAATCAAGATTATCATGGTTATTATTAGGTTTTAAACATTTTGTCTCAGCTCTTACGATTACTCCTCTCGGTTCACTCAATTTAATCCTTTTGCTTTGATGATAATCTTGAAAAACACTGGAAAGTGCATCGGGCTTCAATTTCTTTATCTTCAGTCCCGTTTTATAGTCCGTGGCAAGAAAATAATTATTGCAGATAATTAATTAAGCTGCCATAATTTATCCTTCGTATCACCTGCATGAGAGATAAAATGAACATCATTTAGGTAGGAACTGAATACAAAAATTTAAAATATTTCTTTTAGGGACGTACATACAAATATTTGCATTGCCATTATGTTCAATTTTTTTTATTAATAAATGACGGTCTTGGCCGACAGTTCAAACTAGTACCACCCAGAGCGCTGATATAGACGTGTTTGCCAATGTATAACTATGTATATATATATATATATATATATATATATATATATATATATATATATATTTAATGTACCGAAGTACATATGATATTTCCATGCAGATATTCTGCGTTCCATTACTCTTTCATCGTATAACTATGCTTTATATATTCTAACCAAACCAGACACTAAAGCCACACCAATTTCGTATATGCATGTGGTATCTCTATACTCCGCACCTAATGAACCCCTACCCTGCTCGTGTACCTCAACAACTTGCCGAACATAGTAATAGCAACAGACATAAATGCCCTCCATGAAATCCTACACGATAACACTCGAAACCCCAAAGGAACTCAATTAGTCGACCTCCTTCCTTCCCTTTCCTACACCCAAGTACTCCTACCGGTCCCAACGAGAACCCCGTACGGAAATCAAGCTTTCACCACTCATGACACGATTTTCACCTCCTTTTCTAGACTACAAAACCGCATCACAATCGTCCACGTTTTAGAGCCCCTTACACCGAGGACAGAACATCTAGAAGCTTAGAGACCGTTACTTTTAAGCGGTCCGACCACCCCCTCCTCCCGCACTAGCAGGTACGGTACCATTCAACCATTCATCTGCAAAACATTTTCTGAACGGAAGTTATTGTATTGTGAGAGCGCAGCTTGATCAGTGAAAGTAAGTGGTCAACGTTTTCAGTTTGTAGTGCAACGAATAATTCTGCTGTGTGTGGGCTCTTCTGTAGTGACGTCACTGAAGCCTCTAGTTGTTCTGTCCCCGGTTGTAACTCTGACCATTCCCCCATCCTACTCAAAATATCCTCCCCCACGTACCACCATACCCAAACAAACGAAACCACATGCATACGAGACTACAAGCATGCCGAGTGGACCAAATTCAAGACGTACCTGACCAACAATCTCGCACATACACACATTAGAAACTCACGACATTAACGAGGCCGACCAAACGTTTGCACAGATGCTGAATGACGCACTAGACATCGCACTACCAATCAGACAACGGAAAACAGACGCACGCAGACGTCTCCCACCCGACATTGTCAAACTTGTAAAAACCAAGAGAGCGGCACACAGACTATACACACGCACACATAACAACAACGACAGAAGACTGTACCGCTCCCTCCAAGAAGACGCCAAGAACGCAATAAGCGGTTAGGAAGCGCAACAATGGCAACGACTAATAGACAAACTAGACCAGCGATCTCAAAGATGAGCTAATCGGGCGGACCTCGCTCCTTCCGGAGCTAAATGAGCGTTAGCAGAGCCTTCTTTAGTTACAAGCAGGGGCCATACGTCGGCAACACTGTAATTATCTGTCACCCGGAGGCTGACCGTACAGTACACGTGTTTGTGCTAATGCCGATTTCCAATGTAAATTAATGTTACAATATAAGTGTGTGTCGATGGAATTATGTTTGCGGTCGTACCAAACATTAATTGTTGATGTATTATAAACTAAATGCGTGTTGGTGATAAAAAAACAAGACAATAAATGAAAATAAAATGGTTGCAGTCTTTGGGAATTTTTACGGTTATGGATGACAAAGTAATTGACTATTCTATTAAATATTGTATAACCACATTTTTATATTCTTATTTGTGATTTGTGTGTATCAGAATTCTAGTCAAATTGTTGGGTCTCGCCTGCTATATCAATAAAGTTACGCCGTTGGTTTTCAAAGTCATTGTAAACAGCTGTTTTGTGATCCCATAAATGTTGCAATTTTGTTGAAGATTCGGAATGCCTGCTATATGTCAGAACTATCTATAATTTGTACATGCATATAATCACTTTGTTGGTTTGGTCAATGTTACTTATGTCCCGCCCACTATAGAGACACAGGCCAATTTTACACATATTTAGTATAACTTGTTGCTTCTTTGACAGGTTAGGTTTGGTTAGTTTAGGTTTTTGTTATAGCCTACCTTGCATATACGATTATAGCGCAACATTGGCAGTGATAAAAGTGAAATATTCGTTCAGTGGGCGTTGGATACTCTACATTCACCTTTGCGTTTTGTTACGTATTATGTTGAAGGTATGTGTTTTCATTTTTTCATAGATTGTTTTACTTGGCTTAACTGTATTTACATCCTCATACTTTTATTATAATAGGAATGTCAATAGTTTCTTCTGTTTACATTTTATTTCAGGCCTATTTGCATAATTCACATTCTTAGCTTGTTTTCTGTAGTGATATTTATTTAAAATTATATTTTAAAAAGTTTATAACAAATAATTTAGGATAACAGTATTGTTATGGTGACTGGCCAGGTTCAAACTAAAACTGGCTTCCTGGACATCTGAAATATTTATAGAAAAGCACGACATAATCACATGAAATTAAAATGCATATGATATCCTACACCTTTCATGGCAGAGGTGAAACAACATTAAGCGGCAAAACATTGTCAATTTGCTAGCCACATAATGGTTAATTGATTGGAATAGGGTATTGCGAAAGTACGTCATTATTTTATTTATTTTTGGTACAAGTAAAATTTCTTTTAGTATTTATTTTCCCTTGTACCACCAGCGAATAGGGATTATAAAGAATGGACACTGAGCGAATTTTCCTGTGTTTTGTTTCACTGTGCGCCAGCGGCTAGTTCCAATTTCAAGCGCTAGAGGTAGTGTAATCGAGCATACGCTAAGATAACAATTGAGAATAGAATTAAGGCACAGGATCCAAACATCGTCTACCTTATTGCATAATCCAGTAACGCTTTGCTTCAAATAAATTCAAGTTAACAGCTTTTCCTTATTTCTCAGTGACAAACTAGTTGTAATAATAATATTTTATATTTCAGATATCATAAATTATATTATAAAATAATATAATACCACAGTCTACTATATACAGTCGCGAAGCTTGGGGTGTTTTTTTGCAAATCTCGTGATAAAGCGCTCCAAGTGGTTAGCAACTAGAAACAATAGACTGTCCATGGTCGACTTAGTAGACTGTGGTATTATATTATTTTATAATATAATTTATGATATCTGAAATATAAAATATTATTATTACAACTAGTTTGTCACTGAGAAATAAGGAAAAGCTCTTAACTTGAATTTATTTGAAGCAAAGCGTTACTGGATTATGCAATAAGGTAGACGATGTTTGGATCCTGTGCCTTAATTCTATTCTCAATTGTTATCTTAGCGTATGCTCGATTACACTACCTCTAGCGCTTGAAATTGGAACTAGCCGCTGGCGCACAGTGAAACAAAACACAGGAAAATTCGCTCAGTGTCCATTCTTTATAATCCCTATTCGCTGGTGGTACAAGGGAAAATAAATACTTAAAGAAATTTTTCGTATTTCTATCGAGTGCTAGCTCGTTGCGTATTTCACATTGATGCTTGTGAAATGTTCGTTATTGCTTGTAATGAAAATGTTAATGGCTAAAATAGAATAATTGGAATAATAATATGGGACAAGGAGGAGACGTTTGTAGTGATTTAAATTGTAGCAACAGTAAGAGAAAGAGGTCAGAGTTATCCTTTTTCCGATTTCCGAAAGATTCAGAAAGGTTCCTGGGTTTCCACAAGAATGCTGTGCAGAAACAAAACTCTTCATTTTGAAGTTCTCTGTGACAGTTAGAATACATTATATCCTTAAATTTCACAATGAAATGTTTCAGTCTAACCGAAAGGACATTAGATACCGGTTAAAGTTCTGTCACTTAGGCTGCTAAATTTCCAGAGAAATAAAGGTTAGGTCTACTTTTTTTTTTTTTTCCAGAGGATATATTTTTAATTGTAGCTATTAATTTTGTTATTATTTTTATGTGTTATTTTACTAAAGACGTAGAAAAATTAAGTTTCTTTTAATGAAATTTATTGATCACGTTTTATTTTCAATTCTGGTGGGATTATTATTGCTCAGGCCTACTTTTTTTTTTTTTCAAAGGACATGTTTTTAATTATAGCTGTTAATTTTCTTGTTATTTTTATTTGTTGCTTTACTACAGACGTAAAAGAAATATAAAAAAAAATGTAAAAAAATTGTACAAAATTGTAAAAATTGTAGAAAATTACTAAATTGTAAAACTATAAAAATTTGTAAAAATTGTAATTGTAATATTGTAAAATGTTGACATGTTCCACATCTTAAAGCTTCATTGGTCATGTAAGATCTATGGAATAAAATAAATGAATGAATGAATGAATGAATGAATGAATGAATGAATGAATGAATGAATGAATGAAAAAGTCCGTTACAATAAAATTCATTGATCACATTTTATTTCCAACTCTGGTGTGATTATTATTGCTTAACCTCATCCCACTTTGTTAACTACGTAAGCTTACACTACAAGTACCGGTACACGTAAATTACTCCATTAATTCATATTTCCATTATTATTGTTGTAATGGGAAATGCAAATTAATATTTATTGGTTTCATAGTTAATTATCGCTATAATCTTGAATGAGTGAAGCTATTATAGTAAATTTCAGTTCGTTTTGCACAAACAAAAATTATATTAACTTATTTCTTGCAGGTATTTTCGAGTTTATGGTGGAATTTAATATACTTCATTAAAATAATAAATTAACTTTATGCATTTAATATTTCAATAATGGAAGGAAGGTGTTAATTTTTCCAAAAGAACACGACATTACAACGAAAGTGTAACATATTTTGTCGGCTGCTAGGAGAGAGATCTGCGATGATGAGGCGATAGTAGCGATCCTAGTGGTGGGCAACTACCCATGTTTGCATTTTTACTACATATTGAGCTTCGCGACTGTATATAGTAGACTGTGATAATACATTATAAAATTAAGTATCGAATTCGTTTAATATTTGTATAATAATATAATATAGGTATATGGTTTTACTTCTCGTAAGAGTTTTGTTTTTCCATTTTCAGCGCTATCAATCATTACATATTTTAATTGTTGTTGGGCTCAACGTCTGAACTCTCATTATAAAGGAACTCTAGAGTCTAGACATTACAGTTAATGAAGGATTTATTATTTTATGGATCCAATTTATTTTATTTGAGTACATAATGTACCTAGATGTATTAATTATATGTGTTATATTTCCGCTGTGTCGGCTGCTAGCTGGTGTGTTGTCAGCGCCAACTCTAGGGAGAAAGCAGAATCTGACGCTCTAGCTGGTTTGAAGGTCATTGAAATCGGTCCGGCTACATCAAAGGTACCGACGCGAAGTGTCCATTCTTTATAATCCCTATTCGCTGGTACCACCAATAAAAAAACAAGTATGTTTTTATTTATTTTTAATTATAAGTGTAGTTGCTACGACACATAGGCACACAGTACTTTCTAGGCATCTGAAATATTTGTAGAAAAACACGATAGATAATCGCAGAAGATAATATTAAAATATATCCTAAACCTTTCACAGATGAAACACCATTAAGTCGCAAAACATTGTCAATTTGCTAGCGACAAATTTGTTAACTGAATGGAACTTAAGAATACTGCGTAGGAACTTACGTCTTTATTGCATTATTGATCTTATTATTTTCGGTGCAAGGAGTATCTTTTTTATTTATTTATTTACCTTCATACTATCAATAAAAACATGTTTTTTTGTAATTATTTTAAATGGCAGCCTTTGTATGTAAGTAGCCTACTTACGCCGTATTCTGAAGTATAGCTAACTGATTGCAATAAAACACTATTTTCGAACCCGTAATAATTTACATCACTACTCTGAATTTTGATCTTACCTTTGTGCATGAAGTAATATTGAAAAAATACGCGTTACGTATAACGAAAGCAATGAGCAAACACAATATCACTCTAAAATCTGCCGCCTCCACTCTGCGTTGCCAAACCTACCCATGCCCCGGCTTGTAACTAAAGAAGGCTCTGGCGTTAGGGTACATTCGTGCCAGTGACGTCAAACACCGCGTAATATGAACAAATCGACTCGGTCACTTAGTCACACCATTACACATTGCTTTCCGTAGAGAAATGTGTCTGTCTAAAATGGCTAGGAAATCTGAAAACTATGCGTTACGAGAAAGTTTGGAAAAATATTATTTGTTTACAGAGAATGGAACTAATAATTAAGTAGAATTGCGCACAAATACATGCCTAACGTGAAATATAATATGTTAATAACATGTTACGTATCAAAGGTAGTGTGGGTGTATGTCTTATCACAGAAGCGTTACAATCAGCGCTCTCAAGGTTACATCATTCTACAATCGGGTTCCTTCGGTTTCGCAATGACTAACGATGCTTTGCCCAGTGCAGTTTTAACCTTGAGACCTCTGAACTAGACCACAACAGGATCACAAACCCGAAGCACTTCTGGGATACCATAAAGCGTATTTGGGGGAAAAAACAATCACGCCGAACACCCGCTACGTGACGGTGACACAATATTCTATGACAACCCTAGTAAATTAAATCTCTTCCGCAATACCCTCTCTGCCATACACACTACACCTAACGATCCATCTTTCAACGCAACGCATTTCAGAAACATAACCAATCATGTCATCAATAACCTCCACCTTTACAACCGGCTTCCAGCGCCCCAACCACCTTCAAAGGACGACGACATACTCAACATCACAGCCATAGACTTGACAACAGAATTCAAACCATCTGGAAACTCTGCCTCTGGTCCAGACGGCATAACATATACAGTTTTGAAACAACTACCACCCACAGCACTACATTACTTAGCGAGAATCTACACTGTCTGCCTCCGACTAGGACACACCCCTCCGCACTGAAAGCACTCCCATATCCTCCTCTTCCCCAAACCTGGAAAAGACGCCTCTCTAGCGACAAATTACAGACTCATCAGCCTGACAACGACAATAACTAAATTAATGGAAAAAGTAATCGCGTCACGTTCCATGTCCATCTGCGCGAACGGACCCTGATTCCAGTCACTCAGGCTGGATTCAGACCGGGCATTCGTTTAGACGATCAACTGATGCGCGTGCTGACGCCCATTGAGGAAGCTTACGCTAATAGACACTATACCGCTAAACGTGTATTTGACACGGTTTGGGTAGACGCCCTCAAATTCAAACTCTCCTCTCCCCACCTTCCACAAGAGATCACTCGGTGGCTTTCCAGCTTCTTATCAAACCGAACAGGACACGTGAGACTTGGAAGGAGGGACCTATCTCAATCCTTCTGAATGGAGGCTGGAGTCCCACAAGGGTGCGTTCTCTCTCCCATCCTGTACAATATCTACGTCACAGACATCCCCGCCCCCACCAACCATCATGTCAGACTCGCCCAGTATGCCGACGACGTAGCTTACTGTGCAACACATCCCCGCCTATTTTCGCCAGAGTCCAAATAAACAACACACTGCGGGAATTCATGGACTGGACCAAGCTATGGAGATACAAATAAACAGATTCAAAACACAAACATGCGTGCTGCGCCCCTTCCTCCACTCCCGAATAGTCAACAGAAACTCCAAATTGGAACAACACCAGTCTCTCTCCGCCAGCTCACCTACCTAGGTATTCCAATAAATTCCAAGCTCTCCTGGAAGTCCATTGCCAACAGCACCTGGGAAAAATTCAACATGGCCACAAAAGCAATAAGCTGCCTCAGTGGCATACACCGACCAGTTGCTCAACTCAAATTCTACTCCACTTGTACAAAGCATTGGTTCCATCCCTCTCTTTTCCTAACACAAGCGGCTCCATCTTACAGACTAAAATTTGAGGCAAGGGAAAGATGCATCCTTAGAAGCATCACCAGACTTCCAAGGCGTAGCACCAATCACACAGTATACACAAGAACAAACCTCACACCACTCTTCACACACCTCGAACACCCACAAATACACTTTCTCAGCATTAAAAGGCAATATACACAAAATCTCTTCACCGACCCACCAAACACAAATAACAAAACCACACTTGAGAAACTAATCACCTACTACAACAACCCACAACATAACCACTAAAAACAAAAGCTCTAGCTTGTCAGTACAGAGTTGCCGCAACCTCCAAAAAGAGGCGATTGTGGATCATATCAACACTCAAGCTTTCTGTCTAACCAGCGACATACTAAAAATAAAAATGAGACAATAACAAAACTGACAAACAAGACTCAACTAGTATGTCACATTTTTATGTCATCTTATAATAAAATTATTCATAATACAGTACATGTGATCTGAGCTATGTCGTCTTGAGTCATCAGTGCATGGCGTCTTCACCAATTACAGTAGTTGTTATTTTCTTCTGAAAAGTCGTGTGTTGCTTTGATTGGTAATAGAATTGGAATGCAGCATATGTTTTTGTGTTTTACAAATCTCTCTTCAAGCTGTACAAAGAAGTGGTTTACAAAAGTTAAGAAGGCAACTCTGCTATATTAAGTTCCAGAAATGTCATACTCAACACTAACATGTATGGTTTGAAAGCCTAGAAGCCTTCATACCCTTACAGATACTTCACAATTTTCACAGAAATTCTGAACATTCTAAAAAAATAATTATTGAGAACTCCTCTTCAGCTTAACAGATCCATCCATCCCTCCATCCAATGGCTAATTGGCTAAGTTCGAGCTTTGGCCTTCCTGATTTCTGCCTCTAGTCATTTCCGATTTGCGCGGCAAGCCTCCAGTTGCAACGGCTTAACAGATGGCTATGGAGAAGTCAATTTTTTCAGATTGCAGATATTTTGAAAGTGGTAAACTGTATGAAAATAGCTTTGTATCTATGTGGAAAGCAATGCTAAATTCACATTTGCTTATTGCACTGCACAAAATGCTTGCACTGCTAGCAGAATCTTCATCTATCCAAGAAGAGCTAATTTCTTGAAGGGCCTTCACAGCTGAAACATATATTTCAGTGAAAACGTTTACTGAATCATGTCGTAATCATAGAGTTGTGGAAGGCTGCTTCAGTTTTTTTAATGATTGCCACTGTGTTAAAAAGATCATTCATTGCTGCATTATTGAAGAAAAATTTAAGTGTTAACTGTTTTGTGGAAAGGGGGGAGGCAGTCCAGTTGGTCCTCTCCTTCATTGCGCCTCAGATAAAGTGTCATATCTACAGAAATAATCTACGTGACATTAGTGCTGAAATCTTGATAAATTTGCAAAACACTCTTATACAGAGTTATCAAAAAGATACTACCTGCTTGAACGCATCTGACTGCTTATACTACCTGCTCATAAGACCATTCTAACAATGCTTTCGCTGAAATGGTAGGTGGCAGCATCAAATATACTATATTTATCCGCATATCTGCTCCAGACTATGAAAAAAAAAGTTCTACATACAGTAATTTGTGCTAGTGTGTGACATTGATGTGTGTTAGGAATAATAACTATCAGAAACTTGTGTCAGAAACTCTTGTGGAGAAATTTGTAAAGCCTCTACTTAACAATGTAGGGAAGTTCCACATATTAAAAGTTTTCCGGTTTTCTTGTTCTTTCAAGAGCAAAGAATATAATTGATTAATGAAGAGGAAGAAAGCTATTAGGGTCCCGAAACAAAGTAAAATTTTAATCACATACTACAAACAAAGCATAGGACCTGTATCCACAAGCTACTCACTGGTCGTTAGGAGCTGCTATCTAGCAAAAATTTGTTTCTATTCATGTTACATGTTTGACCATTGAATGAGCAGGCAGTATAAGCAGCCATCAGATGCATGGTTGCATTCGAGCAAGCAGTACAAAAAGATAAAAAATAAGAAAATTACAGTAATTGTAGGCCTACAGCAACAAGACAAAATTTTAAAAGCTATTACATGTCGAAAGTTGGACTATATTATTATAGTTGACATATTTAAATATACATATACTGCATATTATTTATTCAAAAGAACAAATGGCCTACAAAATGCAGGTGACACAACGTCCCTGAATTCCAGAAGATAGTGAACAATGCAAATTTGAACATGGGTTTATATTTTCAACTGGCAAGCTGCGAATGATTCTCTGGTGTGCCTCGAGAAAATTAAAGAGTAAAGTTTGCCATAGCAAAAATTGGAAAAGTTAAAGTAAAAAGAGTAGTAAAAAAATGTGAGTCCACAAGAGTCAACATTCAGTAAACAGTGTGAGTGTGTAAGCGACACAGAAGAAAATGATTGACGTGCAACCAAACTTGCCAGATCAGTAAATTTGAAATATCGTGACAATCTTTAAAAAAAATATCGTATTTTGGTACATAAATACCACCAGTCATTTAAGACATATTCAACATGATGCTATATGCCCCACAATGTATAATTAAAATAGTGATGTAAGAATATTGCTTGATAGTTCCATGGACAATGCAAAGAAAAATTTGAAAATGCTTGGATTGTAAGAAAAATTGAACTGTTTTATTGGTTGATGTCATCCTCAGTAGTTTAGCAGTTGAATACGAAGTTCGCGGATTCAAACCCTGCTGATGATGGATTTTAATGGGCGATAATATCCTTAGCATGGTTTCCTCTGACCTCCAGGTGGAAAGTAAACTTGCCAGGCATGTGTCGCAGATTTACTGCACGTAAAAGAACCCTGTTCCTGATAGTACAGTGGATTTTAATGGGCGATAATATTCTTAGCATGGCTTCCTCCATCAGGAAAGTAAACCTGTAAGACATATGTCGTAGATCTACGGCACATTAAGCAACCTTGTTCCTGATAGTGTCCCAGGCAAAATTTGTCAGCCATTTCTCGTCTATACTGCATTTCAACTTTGAATAAGCTCTGCAGTTAAAAACATTATTAAATAAACTGCTGCTATTACTACTTCACCTGCTGGAAGGCAGGTGAAAATGACAATGTTAATAATTAATGTAGAAAACTCGGATTATGAAATTTAATGGATTTCTGCCATGGAAAGGAACTAATAGAAAAAATAAATAAAATGAAGGGTCGTTCTCTTTCGTTATTAACACCTCAAGCTCAATAGAATGAATTATACGCATATTAAGAAGTTGGCCAAGACAGAGCGAGATAGTAAGTCTTTTCTCTTTCTACAAACGATCTGACCACTTAGGTCAGGTGCACACAGAATTAGATGTAGCGCAGTGTGATGCAACATTTTGTCTGCTGGTACTTGTCTTGCATTTATTTTTTATGATGAGGTGCACATGGAATCTGACGCGACAAGATGGTCACGAGCAGACATGGTGAGACAACATGGAATGACTACCGTAGTTTCCCCTAACTATGGTCCACATTTGTCACATTTTTCTTTGTATATTCAGTACTATTCATCCAGATTAAGTGAAATTTTGAATTCGGACTCTTGTAAGTAGTTGTTGTTTTCTAATGCCAGGCATTTGACAATAAAGTCATTTGACCTCTTGCACTCCAATATTTTTCAAAGATATTATCATAGCCAGCCACTGAAGCACAGATTTTGAGGTGTTCCGAATCCATTTCTTGGTTCGAGTTGCACAATGGACAGTTAGGGGACTGATATATTCCAATTCTATGCAGGTGTTTGGCCAAGCAATCATGGCCTTATGCCAATCTAAATGCAGCTACAGACGATTTTCGTGGTAAATCGGGAATTAACTGTGGATTTTGATGTGGAGAGTTCCATTTTTTCCCTTGAGATTGTGTTATCAAATTTTGTTTGTTGAAGTCTAAGTATGTAGATTTAATAAATCTTTTCAGAGTAATACGTAGATTTAGTAACAGGTCTGTAAGTAGCAGTGCTGCCCTTCTTTGCTAAAGCATCCGCATTCTCGTTTCTCAGGATTCCACAATGGGATGATATCCATTGGAATACAATTCTTTTATTGAGTGACATTAATTGAGAGAGCATTTTAGTTATTTCTGCTGTTTGAGATGAAGGTATGTGTTTAGAGACTATTCATAGAATAGCTGCTTTGGAGTCTGACAATATAACTGCACTTTTAAATTTATTGATGTGGCATAGAAGATTCCTGAGACTTTCACTTATTGCAATGATTTCTCTATCAAAACTTGTTGTTCCATACCCAAGAGATTATAAAGTGAGAAGAGACAGCACGTAACACCTGCACCGGCACCTTGTTCTCTGGAGATCAAGGATCCGTCAGTGTATAAATGAAGCCAGTTTTGTGGAGGGTACCTAATATTAATTGTCTCTAAAGACAATTGTTTTAGTATTTCAGTGTTTACTTCTGATTTTAGTATTTCTTCTGTTAAATTTAGATTATATTCTAAGATTATATTCTAGACTCTTGTAAGTTTATATTAAATAAATATTGACATATGTGTTTGAAATTATTTAATTATAAGTGTTAAAAAAATAATAAGCATTGGTACATAGTTGTATTCTGAGTTGCCCAACTATGGTCCACTCATATATTCATGCTTGAAAGCATGAATGGACTATAGCTGGACCTGTAATTATTCGTAAATCAGTACATTGAGTTTCTAATTTAAGGGTAGAAACATAATCTAGCACAGAAATATTAAAAATAAATGAAAAGTACATGGATTCTTTCTATTAATATACATTACATAAACACTCAATAAACAAGTGAAATCTGAAAGTCATTTTTCTGCAATAATGAACAACTACACTCACCGGCAAAAAAACCGGGCATCCTAAAGTTTCTCAATTTTTTACAGGGTGAGAATCAGAAAATCCTTTATGAAAAATGAAGAAAACATTGCTTCCCAGAAAAAAAAAAATTCATTATCATTTGCGCTATTATTTTCAACGCCAAACAATGGATATAATTAAAAGGTGTAAAAATTTGCAAATTATATCAATTTTCTTCCAAATGTTCAACTGATTTTGTGGCCATCCAGATGTTGGTAATAGCGGGTATTACCTCCCAGTGACTGTTACCATTCGCCAATTCAACCTTTCGATCAGATTCAGGATGTCAGTCTGGTCGATTCTATTCCATTCTTTACTTAGAACATTTCGGAGCTGCTGTAAGTTGCTGTGAGGAGTTTGGCGACTTCTAACTTGCTTCCCTTGCAGTCTCCACACATGTTCGATAGGGTTATATCAGGACTTCTTGCTGGCCATGCCATCCTATTCAATCCAACGTCGTGAAGGAACTCATCCACGATTCTTGTAGCATGAGGGCGTGCATTGTGATGTATTAACAGGAACGTTTCACCAATAAGTGGGGAATATGGTACCATATGTTAAATTAGACCTTCTTCGATGTATCTTGGAGCAGTCAAAGCACCTCCATTAATGAAAACAAGTTGTGTGTGAGCGTCATACGAAATGCCACCCCATACCATTACTGCTCCACCTTGGAAACTGACACGTGAACTGAAGGAACATGAAGAAAAACGTTCTCCTTCTCTTCTCCACACTCTTTCACGTCCATCTGTAAACTAAATCTCGATTCATCTGTGAAGAGCACTCGTCGCCACCCCCCCCCCAGGTTCCAATTAGCATGATTGTGAGCAAAACGTAATTGTTCAACATGATGTTCCTGGAGCAATTCCAAGTCTTTAGCTGGTCTTCTGGAATCATCCCACATTCATCCAGACGTCCTCTTACAGTTCTCTCACTCACGTTAACTTGTCTTATTTTCTGGAAGGCTCTTCTGGTCTCAATAGCTGTGGAATGGCGAGTTCTTAAAGTGTTTAGGACAATAAAATGGTCGTCACAAGCCGAAGTTACTCGTTTTCTCACTGAACCGGGTCTCCTGGAATAACCTCCTGTCTCTCTAAAGCGATGGTACACTCCTTGTACGGTCGATCGAGGAATCCCAAGAACTGCAGCCATATAACACTGACTATTCCCACCTTCTATCAATGCAACCACTTTTGCTAAATCGGTAGTACTTAGTGACATTTGTATACAATGAAGTACTCCAATACTGCCTCAAAAGAGCTTACCAGTCTGTAGACATCTTCAGCTTAGCTCGAAATGAGTCCGAGAAGTTTACACACAATATTACAAGAAGAACAAATCTTCTTTTCAGATCATTATTGGCTATTACGTATTCAGTATTAGTGTTACGTATCACAAAATAAATGAATAACTAAAGTAACCTCAGCACACCTAAAATTATTTAAAAAAATCCTACAATTTTCAAAAATTTTAAAGAAAATGTAATTGGCCCGGTTTTTTTGCAGGTGAGTGTATATCAAAGAACAAATGTACGGTATCAAAATAAACTAACACATTCTTAGCAAAATATTATACAAATAAATTCACTGATAATGTTTATTTATCATACTGAGAACTACATTCATTAGGCTTATTTCGATCCTTTGAATCTCCACTTCTCTTGTAATTCTGAAATTGAATCATAATCTGTATCCAATTAAATTTCATCGCTCTCATAGTCACTCACAGGAACGGTTGTTTTCCTTCTACCCTAAAGTTTTCGTTTTACCGGACCATCATTCGTGCTAGTACCATTGATGCTGGAACAGTCTGTTTCTTTGTTTACTTGACTATAATGTTAAATGGTGTTTTAGAATATACTGAGATACCGTATTTGCAGAAGTAAATAATCATGTTGATCACATTTTATTGAAACAAATATTTCAAAATGAAATACAACTATGGTCCACGAAAAATTGTGGTACATAGTTGAGGACTGGCTTGTGGCCTTGAGGTTAAACATTTTTCACACAGAGTCCTTAACCTCTGCCAGTGTAATTATTACGTGAAAGTAAACACTCTAGAGCTAGGTTTAATTGTACAAAGAATCATATATCTACAACGTACCATTTCTACAGAGGAGAGCTTAATATAACAAACAATCAAAAACTGAATGATTTCGTGTCTTCACACATTCAGTAGAACGATGCACACTGACCTTGTTAAGCATCCATATCATTGCCACGTGTAATGGTAGATAGAAGCATCTATGGGGAACATAATTCCATCACAGTGGCGCCTTAAATGGCAAACACTGAACTCTTGGGGGACTAAGTAGTACATAATGCGTTTTGGACTATAGTTGGGTGCCTGGACCATAGTTACGGGAAATTACAGTACTTGAACTTGGTCACGAGCAGTCTGATGCCTGCAGCATACTGCACATGCATGATTGTCCATATCCACGATTGCATGCTTCCACTATCTACAGATACTACTGTATTGTTTGTTGTGTAGTGCACATTATTCAGAATGGAGCTCGAAGAGGATAAATTAGTTATGTAGTATAGGAAAGATACGTTCTGTACAATCTCACTTTGAAACAATATCACGACAATACTGTGGTTTCTAAAAATATGCGAGAAATTTCAAATGAGATAAAAGCACCAAGTGAGTAATACCCTAATAACCAGTAATAATTTGTATTAGGTTCATGCATAAGTTCGTAGCGTTTTTTTTATTTTATTGGGTTATTTTACGACGCTTTATCAACATCTAGGTTATTTAGCGTCTGAATGAAATGAAGGTGATAATGCCGGTGAAATGAGTCCGGGGTCCAGCACCGAAAGTTACCCAGCATGTGCTCGTATTGGGTTGAGGGAAAACCCCGGAAAAAACGTAGCGTTTTTGTTTCGCGTGTTGGTACTCCAGTTGCTATGGATTTATTTATCGATTGTCATTTTTTACTTGAAGTTCAATTGTTGTGCTTCAGTTTATATATTGAAGTTTTCATTTTTGCAGATAGTGAGTGAAGCATGAATGCTAGAAAATGGAGTGTCAAGTGGAGAAAGAGGAACATTTCCGACATATTCTTCTTTTTGAGTTCAACAGAGGGGCGAAAGCAGCAGTGGCCAGAAACATTTGCACCATGTAAGGGAACAATGCTCTAGGAGAGATCACAGCAAGAAAATGGTTTTCTCGTTTTATGGAGGGTCATTTTAACATTAGTGACACTCCACTTTCAGGAAGACCTTAGAGGTTTGATGAAGACCATTTAAACACATTAATCCACAATGATCCACATTAGTGTACCTGAGAACTGGCAATTGTGATGAACTGTGACCATTCCACAATCATGCAACATTTGCATTCAATGGGCAAGGTTAAAAAAATCAGGTATATGCGTACCGCATGCTCTAAGCCAGATAATGTTATGCATCTGGTGGAACTGCGAGGGTGTGCTGTACTATGAATTGCTTCCCCGAGGTGTAACCATCCCTGCCGACATTTATTGCCACCAACTGTGACGTCTTGCACATGCAATTCAAGAAAAAACGACCAACAAGACTGCATGAAGTGATGCTACTCCATGATAGCACCCGTCTACACTCTACTAACCTGACACATACTTGCTTTGTCAGCTACAAGACCTACCTACCTTGAATTAAAATCCGATCTGGGGAAGAAATAAATTGACTGATGATTCCACATAAAATTTAATGCTTAAACTACACCTACAATGTTACCACCTAGGAAAGTGAAGAAGTAATAAGTTTAATTTTACACAGAAATAAATAATTATAAAATAATCACATACATTAGTATGAGAACTTCCTTTAATGAATAAAACAACGATTGCAGTAATTTAATTATATTTACATTTGTAAACATTACATGAAAAATTTAATTATATTTACATTTGTAAACATTACATGAAAAAATTGTGATCAGAGATATATGTGTTAAAACTTCTACAATGAAATAACCATATAATAAATACCAAGGACATTGAAAGAGCAATGGAGGTATGCTATACATGTTTTGTTCTGAGTAACAAGTCTAATTTGTTATTATCAGAATTTCTAGTGCTGTGCGTTTTAATGTCCCCATATTATTTTTCGTTTCTTGCAAAAGTCGTCTTTTGATGAAAACCACTCTTGTGCTAAATAAAAGTAGGCACCAACTTCCCTCCCTCACCTTGCACGCGTAAATTATGCGAGATAAAATTTGGATTGTATCACATGTTAAAGTATGCTTGAAAGAACGATTCAGTCAACACCAAAACCTTACATGCAACTTTATTATTATTATCATTATCATTATTATTGTTTATGAAAGATATCTATAGCTGATGGATTCAATTTGTTAATTGGTAATCATCATTCTTCACTCGATACTGATACAAAGATTCTATAAACGTTTATCACATTTCTTGAAAACTATTTTGATTTACGTAATAATAGAGCTTTCATATTTGGGGATTTTAATGTTCCTGGTATGAAATGATTATTTGGATGCTACTCAGCAGACATTCATTATTCAATAAGAGGGCTAGAATTCTGATGATTTTGTATCTTTTATCCCCATGGATGGATATGTTACTCGACTTAATATTACACATTTCTTACAAAATTTAGTGAACTAAAACCTATTTGTTAGTGCAACTGGCCAATTAAGATACATGCATAATGCTTTCTATATCAGCATAATTCAGTGTGTTTCCATTGTTCTAATCTCCTTGATAATTACAATGATGTTAGAGTAATAGTTTCACACAAATCATAAAATATTACGTAGCTTGTACTGATAGTGTATATCTCTGAGTAATAAAAAATATCACATTTTCAATACTTCAAAATATAAATGGCTACCAAGTTGGTAAGACTGCTTTGAGTATTAGGCTACATAATATATGCTATTTATACCCCTGTAATGTTTAGGCAATTAGGTAGCTGATGAGGAGTAAGACAGTTTACAATGGGAAGAAACTTACAATCACTTCTAACAAACTGTTAATGAGCTCATGTTGAAATCTCTCCTCAAACTGCGCAAATACACTAATGTTTGTGGAAACTGCAACACCAAGAAGGATACATGATACATGTGACTGAAATAAAATTGATACCACAGATTAAGTACATAACAATACACAAAAGATTAGAATTACAGAACTGTACCTGATCTGTGACCGTGAGATTTCAGTATGGTGTGAAGCCTCCAGGAGCTGCAATTAGAGCCTCTAAGCATCATGATGGAATCAAAGAGGACCTGGATATGTTCCTGGGAAATCTCCCTCCACGCAGTTTGTATGAGAGTCCCACAAAATGTCAAGAATGGGTGCTGGAGGGCCATGATGAACAAGTTGCCAACCAACCATACCCCAGACATGTTCGATGGGCGACATGTCTGGCAAACGTGCAGGCCAGGGAAGCAGTGATACCCGTTGTTCTTCAAAGAAGGCTTGCACAATCCTCGCCACATGTGGCCGGCCATTGTCCTGCTGAAATATGGCATGTGGAGTTGCCTGAAGGAGAGGCAGTACCTCGGGCTCTAAAACATCCCTAATGTAGCTGTTCAGATTGCCCTGAATATGTAGGAGGCGAGATCGCATATTGTATCCAATGGAGCCCCAAACCATCACACTAGGCGTTTGTCTGATGACACTCAACAATGAAGGCTCTCAGATTGCATTTACCACAGAAGCGCCTAACATGTAAGTGACCATCACTGTAGAATAAGTTGAAGCGGGACTCATCCGAAAACACTACATTTTGCCACTCAGCATGCCAGTGACGGCATTCACGTGCCCATTGCAGTATGAAACATTGGTGGTTTTTGGACAATGGAAGCCAACGCAATGACATGCGAGTTACTAGTCCAGTCCTCAAAAGACAGCGACGAAATGTTGATGTAGACAGATCCACACCTGTTGCAGTACTCCAATGTCGACTCAACACTGTGGATGAAACTGTACGGTCCGTTACAGCCATGCAGGCAAGATGGCAGTCAGCCAGTGCTGTGGTCACATTACATGGTCCAGTACCCGCTCATCTCTGCGTACGACCCTCTTCTATCCACTGGTTCCACCCACACATCACTGTTGTAGCAACATGCCCTGGTACGAGGCGAAATGTCACAGTATGACAAACCTGCTTCCTGGAGACCAACCATTGTGCCCTGTTCGAACTCACTCACGTACTGATACTGCGCCCTTCCACGTCGATGAGGCATACCTGCACTAGCTTTCACGTTTCCACTTCGTTTTGAAGCTCTGCACTGACTGAGCAAAGCATAACACTGACCTTGCTGGTGAAACACAAGAGATGTCACTGTTGGGCCTATATGTATGCCATCTCTCTGGAAACGTAATCAATTATTGATGGTATACTGTTCTACACATCTCTCGAGTTTGGAGTCTTTCAGGCCATTCACTTTTCACAAACAGTAGTGTAGTTAAATCTCCATAGCACACAGATATATATAAAATTAGCTTTCTACTATAAGATTGTGAGATTAGATTAAAGCTGGAATAAAAGATCATCGAAAAAATGAGTAGCCTGAAGCCTTAATTAAGTAGTAGAAAACTCACTCAGGTGGCACAACACTTAGGGTGCATGACCTCACTTTGAATGCCACATGATATGGTTAAGAATTCACAGAATTCTACTACTATTTTAAAGTATGCACCACTGTTCCTTAAACCTACAGTAATCGTGCCATAATTTGTGACACCAGTACTCGTGCAGATTACATTGTAATCCATCTCTTTTTTTATATAATCAATTTTGCACGTATGAACATATAATTTTACAACATATATAATATAATAGTAATATTACTTTACTGATTCTGCAATTGTTTGTGATATAACAGTGTAACTCTATTTGAAATTTAATATTTAAATCAGTGATGTCAATATAATTTCTGAGTGGTATTATGATGCAAAGAACGTAATTAAAAACTCTATTATAGATTTAATTGTTATTATAAACTACACTCTAGAGTTATTTCCTGCTCCTAAAATTGAAATCACTATTAGGTTCAAGTACATGTCTGTTTCATATGAGAAGAACTCACTGCTCTATATCTTCAAATATGTCCACCTAAACTACCTGCAGAAAATAATCACTGAAACAATAGAAAATGCATGTAAAAATGTCTTATGAACGGCTTATAGGAATAAATCAAATTACAAATAAGGAAATCGAAAATATGCTCTTGTATTCACTACTGTTAAAAACACTGGCGTTAGCACTTGCTGGATTACAGTAATTGTAATCCACTCTAAAAACATATATTACTATCCAGAAAAGAGTCACAATAATTACATCCAAACATTTCAGACATCAGGGGTAAACTGTAACAGGAAGGTACTGAAAATGTCATGCTATCAGCACTGAAACCCATGTGGAGTTGTTGGTCTCCCATTGGGCGCCTCCTCAGGTAGTGGTAGAGGAATGCTTCCTTGATATAGGTGGTACCGAGGAAATAAAATACTTGGGGTGAACTAAAACCAACTCCTTGCCGGGATTAAGGCAAGGACCTCAACGATGACAATGGCAGAGAAGGATACCTTCAGAACGGCAGAGTCAACGGAAGAGGCAACCCTTTCTCTACTGGGATAAATAAGTAGAGAAACCGCTGCCTTGCAGAGAAGTTGAGTCTTCAAAGGCTAAGGGAGTAAACCCTAACAGAAAACTTAAGGGTAGAGGGGACTCTTAAAGGTGTGGTGAAACCAACCCCTCTAGGGGAGAAAACCCCAAAACTAAATCTAGGAGGATGTGAGCTAATCACCCCCAACTCTGAAACAAAGCTGATTCAGATACCTAAAAATGATACCAGGACAAATGAATTACGACGACCTAGGCACCGAAATAAGGACATACTGTTTTTAGCTACATGTAATGTTCGTTCTTTGTATAAACCAGGAGCAATAATACAACTGATGGATGTACTCAGCAGTTATAAGATTAGGACTGCTGCAATACAAGAAATCAGATGGAGGAAAGCAGGTATAAAGGAAATGGGAGAATATATAATATGTAACAGTGGAAGTGATAGGAGAAATATGTTTGGAGTTGGTTTCCTGATACATAGAAGTTTAAAATCTTCTATTATGCAATTCGATACAGTTAATGAAAGATTGTGTACATTGCGTATGAAAGGAAAATTCTGTAATACATCAATAATACTGTATGTATTCACGTGCCTACAGAAGAAAAAGATGAACAGACAAAAACCAGTATTATGACGAGCTAACAAGAGCTCTTCAGAAACTAAATAAATATGACAGGAAGATTGTTATGGGTGATTTTAACGCACAATTAGGGAATAATAGTCAATATAGCCCGAATGTGGGGAAAAAACAGCTTACACAATGAGGATAACGATAATGGAAATAGATTAGCGGATTTTGCAATTACTAACAGTTTGGCAGTTAGTAGCACACTATTCCCACACAAGAACATCCATAAAATAACTTGGCAATCATCAGACGGAGTAACACAAAACCAAACAGACCATAGACAAGGCACGTGAGAGATATAACAGATGTTAAAACATGTAGAGGAGCAGATCTTGACAGTGACCATTTTCTAGTAAGGATAAAATTTAAGTCAAGGATAGTAAGTACAAGAACGAATAACGACAAAAATCAAATACGACAGGAATATGATGTAGCAAAACTTAATAATCAAGGAGTGGCCCTCAATTTTCGGGGAGAAATAAACAAGTTTCTAGAGGAAAGACCACCTAGAGATAATGACAGAGGAAGAATGAAATCAGTTAAAAGAAGGAATACAAATGGTAGCAGGAAATGTGACTGGAACTCAAGGAATACATAAGAAAAAAGAATGGTTTAATGAGGAGTGTCGAGATATTTTACAGGAAAGGAATAAGGCAAGAGAAGAGATGTTAAACAGAAAGACAAGAGCAGCGACAGAAGAATATAAGTGCATAAGGAGAGAAGCAAATACAATATTGAGAAAAGAAAAGAAAAAATATGAGGAAGAAAAATTATAATGCAGACATATAGAATAAGAAGTGAGAGTAGGAAGTTCTATCAAGGTGTAAGGAGTTTTAAAGAAGGTTATAAACCAAGAATAACTATGTGTAAGGGGAAAAATGGCGAAATAATAGGAGATGAAAGCTTGGTGATGAACAGATGGGTAGAATATTTTAAAGAGCTTTTAAATAAACCAACTTTAGAAATAGATGATGAAAAAATGGAATTTTATGGACCGGAAATTAGTATACAGAGACCCACAAGATATATGGTATATGATATTATCAAAAGACTCAAGAGGAATATATCACTGGGTACGGATGGAATAGCTGGCAAATTATTGATACATGGTGGAAGAAAGCTCTGGGATAGGATATATAGATTAATCTTAATGATTTGGGATAAATAAGAGTTACCGGAGAGGGGCAAACAGCGATCATATGTCCAATACACAAAAAAGGTGATAAGGTGATAAATTAATATGTGAAAATTACAGAGGAATATCCCTATTAAATGTTACATACAAAGTATTTATGAGCATAACTGTCAAGTATTTGGAAATATATTCAGAAGAAATTTGGGAGACTATAAGTATAGCTTTAGAAAAGCACGATCCACCACAGACCATCTCTTCCAACTGAGGCAGATATTGGAGAACACTTATGAATATAATGTAGTACTGTATCAGCTTTTTATAGACTTCAAGCAGGCATATGCCAGTATAAACCGAAATAAATTATTTAACGTCATGGACGAATTTGGCATTCCTTCGAAATTGATAAATTTAATCAAAATAACACTACAGAAAACTAATAACCAGATACAATTTAATGGAAGAATGTCGGAGAGATTTGGAACCAAGAGTGAATTGAGACAGGGGGATGCCCTGTCAACTTTATTATTTAACTTGTCCTTGGAAAAGTAGTAAGAAGTACACAGATTAATCCAGGGGGAAGCATCATGAATAGATCTTTAAAATATCTGGCATATGCAGATGATCTAGTAATGATAGCTCGGTCCTTATCAGTACTGGAAGAGGCCAATGAACAAATGGAGAATGTAACAAAGGAATTAGGTTTAGAGGTAAATGTGATTAAAACGATGTATATGAACACCTCCAAAACAAGGGCTGGCACCTTGAATAATGAAATATTAATAAATGCTGTAAATTATAAGGAAGTGAAAGTGTATAAGTATTTAGGGTCATTGGTCACCTATGATAATGACTGTAGCAAAGATATAAAAGAGAGAATTGCAGCAGGTAATAGACGTTTCTTTGCTTTGGCAAAAGTAATAAAAACACGGTACTTGTCGAAACAAACCAAATTACAGATCTACAACACAGTAATAAAAATAAAACCTATAGTTATATATGGATGTGAAGCCTGGGTTATGACGGAAGAAATAAAACTCCAGTTGGAAAGATGGGAAAGGAAGATATTGAGGAAAATTTATGGACCAATAAAAGATAAAGATGGATGGAGAATAGCGACAAATAATGAGATAAATCAATTATTGTATAAGAGACCCAATATAGTAACACAGATAAGAGTTAAAAGAATAGAATGGGCTGGACATATGATCAGAATGGATGGTGGCAACGATTAAAAAGATTTTTGATGGAAATCCAGGCGGGAGAAGATACAGAGGAAGGCCAAGGTTAAGGTGATTGGACTGTCTGGAGGAGGACCTGCGAAGGATGGGAGTTAGAAGATGAAGGAAGAAGGCAGAAAATAGAGAGGAATGGGCTGTCATTATTAAGGAGGCACTAGGTAAACTTTAAGAGCTGCATGCCAGAAGAAGAACAAGAAGATCAGCACTGAAAGCGCAGATGTGATGATGTAATAAATAGCAGTGGATTACAAATGTATGTCATACAAGTATTGGAGGGTTAATGCAATATTCCAAGTTAAGTTTCCACGTCCTTAAAATTAGGATCAGCAGCTAAATTTCCACATTTGTCTATCTGCTGTGGAGATATAACTATGCACGTAGTTTGAAGGGAGGTTTCAACATGCTCAATGACAGTTCCCTTGGAAGTAATTTATTCAATATGCACTATATTTTATCAATTAAAAAAATACAGTGGTTGAAATATAATAATAATAATAATAATAATAATAATAATAATAATAATAATAATAATAATAATTTATAATACCTGTATGTTGCAAGAGGACATTGTATAATATATAAGTAATACATGCATGCATAACATAACAATCTGACATAAAATGTCGTCAGTACTGTAAAACAAAGTGCGAATAAAAACACAGGTCTACAGTAAATATCACTCACTATAAATAAGAAGTACAACTTCCACACATGATGCACTAAATATCAGATACACAAGAAATAATATGAAAATTAGGTAATTTCATTTAAATAATTAATTTATATATATTACTTAAAAATTAAATTACCAACAAGTAAGCAGAAAATATATTACAAAATCAAAAATTTAAATAAATAAAGAAAAAATTATCTTAAAACAATAAAAATACAGTCAACGAAAGCAACAATACAAATGAAGCGCTCAGCACACAAAATTGTATTTCCACTTCACGTCTTTGTAACAGTGCATGAAATGTGATACACAAAATAAACTTGTACTGAAATATCATGGAAAAACTGAAATGATGATTACGCCGATTTACATTTTGAGGAGCTCTTTAAAGTAATAAACTCAATATGTAAATTTTGTGGGTTGTGCCATTTGTGTGCTAAGTGCCTCAAATCAAATATGAGGAACATAATACAGTCATAACTGTAAGGATGGAATCTGATGTCTCTCACGCAGGTTCGGAGAGTCCAATGTGTTCTCATATTCATGAAATTACAGACATAACACTCCTGTAAGTAGAAACTATCAAATATACTAAATTTACAAAACATAACAAAGTAAACAACGGGAATATATGTATATTATATTGTTACAGAGAAGAAAACATGTCTGATCAGGTGGTCATGTGTGTTTATTTTTTCTAACAACTTTTTCAGAGTGCACGAATTAATTAAAAAAAAAAAAAAACATATATTGCATTATTACTCAAAGACACCTCCATTCCATATGCTCAAAGATTAGTCTACACCTAGGAGTTCGTGCTTATTTAATTCAATCTTTCCTACTGATGTTTCAACTTAGTTCTTTATTTAACAAATCATTTTGATACTTAATTTCCTTTTTCTTCTTCCCCTGAAGTTTCCTTTCTTTTCATTTCCACTTCCCCCCCCCCCCCCCCAATTATATAATTTTTTCAGTTCTTTTTACCTGAAGTCAACAATTAATCTAAAAACTATACTGCCTTTGCTTATTTCACTTGTCCTAACTTCTATATCCTTAAAAAAAAAAAAAAAAAAAAAAAAAAAAAAAAAAAAAAAAAAAAAAAAACTATATCCTTATATAAATTAAGCATTTCTACCTGTTGGTTGTTATTTCCTGTTTCTTTGAGTCTAGATTTAATACAGATGTGATGAAAAAACTCTTTTTTTTTTTTATTTTTGCTGTCCTTTAGGTTTGTGTGTGTGTGTGTGTGTGTGTGTGTGTGTGTGTGAAAATAAAAAAAATGCCACTTAAAATGCCACATCATGTCCTTGCAAGATTAAAATTAATGTTAATGTGGTAGTGATATACAAAATGAAGAACTGACAGTTTACAGCATACATACATTGTCTAGAAGCTCTGTCATGCTGTAACTTTGAACTCCTAACTTCATATTGTAGTGAGTTGTGAAACATGGCTAGCCATGGTTGTATCAACCCCCCCCAGACGAGGACGACAGTGGTCCTGTCGACAATCTCAATCTAACTGGGCGTCAACTATCTAACAGAGCCAAAATAGTTCTAATAACAAATGTGTTGGGGGAGTTGATTAGGATTTATCTTGTTTCTCAGTGCTACCACCTCTAAACAAAAAACTAAAGAAACAGTCACAGACACAGAGTTCGTGTGCACTCAAAGTTGGGTTTCTGGCACCTTGTCAACCCACTTGAGTTGTGTGGATATAAAGGGAAAAATTGGGACTGTGTCGGGTGTAGTTCCTGGGTAGCTCAATTAGTAGAGCATTTGTGCGCTAAGTGAAGGGTCCAGGGATCGATACCCGGCCCCAAGACAATTTTTCCCTTGAAATTATTCACGCTGCATACTATTTCTCTTACATTTCTCTAATGTACTAGTTTCTTGTTTTTCATAAAATGGAAGAGGATAAATAACTCAAAAACAGTTCGCAACTCAACATAATATGACATTAAAATACTCTTACATAAATTTCAATACCAATAAATGCAAATGCTACGGGAATTAAGATAATTCGTCGAAACTCATGTGATCAAAAACACTGTTGCCATACATATGACGTTTTTGCCTTTATTCCTGCCATTCACTCTTGCACTGTTTTGTACAATGTATTACTATGTTATAAAACCACTTTAATTAATCAAGACAATAGTAAAATGTTTTTACAGACTAAAATTAGTTGCATGGACAAAACTGTCCTGCATCATTGTAGATATAAAATATGCACAAATTGTTGAGGATGAACTTCATGGTTATGGTCATGCTTAGGTTTGAGTGAGATTTAACTCCAAATTTAAGATGGAAGTTGATTACTGCAAACAATAACAAGCCTTTTTCACTTCAACAATAGCAAGTAATCTGTTTCAGTAACAGATACTGGATAAGAAACAACAGATTCTTTCTTACAGTTATACTTTCAAAAAGAGATTCTTTCAAGAAGATAACATTGACTACAATTGAATAATAATAATAATAATAATAATAATAATAATAATAATAATAATAATAATAATAATAATAAAGCAATAATAAAATATAAAACTATATAAGTGATACTAATACTGCAGTGAGGCATTGCACACTATTATCACAATGTCAGGAATGTCCATCACAGCCAGGCTTATGTTCTGCTAACTATAGCGCAGTATTATGATACAGTGGGTTCTGAAAGTGCTCCAGTACTAGACCCTGGATCCACTGACTCGGATTCCAGATCTGGGTTCGAGTCTAATGTAGAATATGCAGCTTCTCCATCTGAAACAAGTAACTTGCTTTGTATGTTACAGTGCATGTGAATGAGATTAATTAAAGTCTTTGATTATGTATCTTTCATCATCGTCATTATCAATGTCAAAGCCATCTTCATCACAGTCGTCGTCGTCATCATCATCAGCAAAGTAACATCATCACCATCGCCACCACAATTATCACCATTTTTGTAACTTTCTTCATATAATCACCACCTTCATCACTAAATGTTGTCAAATTTCTTACCTGTTGTGCATGGTTCAGCATGGAAAGGAACAAGTGTTGCCACCATGACCACACCGACAGCAGCAGCACCACCACATACAAATGTCAGAATATCACGATAATAGCCAGGACATGTTGTCAAGCACTTCCTGTGAACATAAATCCACAATCTGTTTAATCATGATTAATTAAAGTCCTTGATTATGTATCTCTCATCATTTATGTTAGCCAACTGCTACCAATTAGCCTATTTCTATGATGAGTATGCACTACAGTAAAATATATGTTAACCGAAATAAAGGGGACTGAACCCATTTCGGAAAAATTCGAGTAATAAATGTACATCCTTTCTGGAGTTAAAAGGTCAGAAATTGACTCATAAGTTCTGTACATGAAAGCATCACGTGTATTAAAAAAAAGTTGATACAATACATATAGTAGGTACAGTATTATCAAATCTAAACATTGATTCTTCACTACTTTATTTCTTCGATTCTTCACTACTGTATTTCTTTAAAAAAAAAAGTCTGAAATTTTATTTTTGACGTTTTGATTGCATCTTTTTCTGGCAGCAATATCACACCTATTTAGTGCAAGCTGTGGGATTAGCCAGCCCACGTAAACAATAAGATGTCTTGTTCTCTCACACACATTCCTCTGACTTGCTTATTTACAAGAACTACTTTTCTTCAGAACTGCTTCTACTTTGCCCTTATTATTATTATTATTATTATTATTATTATTATTAAAATTTTATAAAATAAATTCCTCACTGACGTTGGACGGACCAATTTTATTTGTAGTTCACAGACAGGAAACAACCCAAACCTGTGTGTTGGCAGAAGAAAAAGAAGAAGTATTAAAATTAAAAATATAAGCTGATTATATGTAAATTTTGTATTTCATAAATACAGTACAAAGTATGTTGTTTCATTAAAAATGGTAATTGTACAGAAGTAGTAGACCAAAAGAGGTGCATTTTTTCTTTAACAATAATTGCGTACTGCAAATAGCATAGAGCAGTGGTTGTCAGCACTCGCTGAAATGGATAACGGGTAAGGAGTATATCAGAATATGCTCTGTCATGCAGAAGGAAGAATGCATACCCACTGGCAGTCACAGATACACGCCGGGTAAGAAACACTAACCTGAGAGTGCACTGTGCTGATGACTGCTGGTATAGAGCACGAAGTTCGTGGTTTTACTTCCAACACCCAATATTTTGCACAGAATAACATAGAACTATTCACCTCTTGTATATAGTAATGAGTAATATTGGTGCCATAATGGCACGTGCTGATGAGATATGCAATTTAAGTACTTAAGTTTGCTCAGAAAGATCCAGGTGCAAATTTCTGGACAGTAAGTGTTTGAGGACCTAGAACGCACCATGAAGAAAGCATTTTTAGTGCCAGTGAAGGTGCAAATTTCTAGACATTGGGTGTTTGGGGGCCTGGACTACACTAGAAAGAAAACATTTTTAGTGGCAGTGGAGATAGAGATTATTGCTGAAAGAGGTAGTATTTCGACAAAATTAACAACAGTGTTTTACATTTAAATGGATATCTGTTCGCTCGTGACATCTGATGTGGGCAATATGGCAGCAATACACCCATTTATTACTATATACAACATGTGAGTAGTTCCATGTTATTCTGTGGAAAGTAAAACCACATTCTTAGTACTGGTATAGTATTAAATCCACAATCTACGAATAGTATAGTATTCGTAGTACCTGTATACAATTGTTAAAGAAGTAATGGTGCCTCCTTTGGACTAGTTCTTCTGCAGAATTACTGAAAAAGTTGTTTAACATGACAATGTCTTCGAAATTGGGTTATCTTTATGGGATGGGTTGTAGGCTACAACTGCAATACATAATATTATGTGGCGATCAGTGCTAAAAAAGAGAGAAAGAGAGAGAGAGAGACTTATAATAAGATAATAAATATCTGTCCTTTGCTTGTGTTGATAATTCTTTTGCATCTTAAATTTGTTTTTTTTTTTTTTTTTTTTTTTTTGTATAATCATTGATCTGGTCACAGTACTACACGTTTAAATTAACAGATTAATATTAACTTGGTCTGTGTAGTACCATTACACTATCACCACCACTGTCACCACCATCATTAAAGTCGAATTGGTTTATGCTCGGAAAGAGAAAGTCTTTCGTACCAACAGACATACATACATTATGCCATTAATATGTGATAATACTAGCCCTTACATTCAGGATCGTTGTGCACCTTCTTGGCAGTGAGGAAATAATATAAATTCATTTTGATCATTATTTTCCAGTGATGTGGTAGAACTGTGACATTAATCCACTACTCCCGTGGCTGATCATTTGATCACAGTTGTTGTTGTTTTCTAATGCCAGGCGTTTGACAATAAAGTCATTTGATCTCTTGCACTCCAATATTTTTCAAAGATATTATCATGACCAGCCACTGAAGCACAGATTTTGAGGTGTTCCGAATCCATTTCTTAGTTTGAGTTGCACAATGGACAGTTAGGGGACTGATATATTCCAATTCTATGCAGGTGTTTGGCCAAGCAATCATGGCCTTATGCCAATCTAAATACAGCTACAGACGATTTTCGTGGCAAATCGGGAATTAACTGTGGATTTTGATGCAGAGAGTTCCATTTTTTCCCTTGGGATTGTGTTATCAAATTTTGTTTGTTGAAGTCTAAGTATGTAGATTTAATAAATCTTTTCACAGAGTAATACGTAGATTTAGTAACAGGTCTGTAAGTAGCAGTGCTGCCCTTCTTTGCTAAAGCATCCGCATTCTCGTTTCCCAGGATTCCACAATGGGATGGTATCCATTGGAATACAATTCCTTTATTGAGTGATATTAATTGAGAGAGCATTTTAGTTATTTCTGCTGTTTGAGATGAAGGTGTGTGTTTAGAGACTATTCATAGAATAGCTGCTTTGGAGTCTGACAATATAACTGCACTTTTAAATTTACTGATGTGGCATAGAAGATTCCTGAGACTTTCACTTATTGCAATGATTTCTCCATCAAAACTTGTTGTTCCATACCCAAGAGATCTATAAAGTGAGAAGAGACAGCACGTAAAACCTGCACCGGCACCTTGTTCTCTGGAGATCAAGGATCTGTCAGTGTATAAACGAAGCCAGTTTTGTGGAGGGTATCTAATATTAATTGTCTCTAAAGACAATTGTTTTAGTATTTCAGTATTTACTTCTGATTTCAGTATTTTTTCTGTTAAATTTAGATTATATTCCATATTTAATAGAGTTAAAGGGTATGGTTTAATTTGTAGGTTTTCTTTTAAATTCAGGATATTGATTTTCTGTTTTAATTCTTGAACAATGGATATGAAACTTTGAGTTTTCAATCTACAGAGAGGACTGTATGAATGCCAATTTTTTCCTGGTAATCTAATAAGTTTTTCATATTGAATCAGTGCTTTTTCTTCTATTGTCATTTTGATGCTGTTAATATTAGTGAGGAATCTCATAGAATCTACTGGAGTTGTTTTGATTCCACCAGTAATGAGTCTGAGAGCTTGGTTTTGAACATATTCTATTTCGTTTATGAAAGGTGAAGTAATTAAAATTTCTCCGCAGTATGTCAGCACTGGCTGTATAAACATTTTGTATGTAGTGTTCAAAGTATTCCTAGAGCATCCCCATTTCTTTCCTGCTAGTCTTTTTAGAAGGGAGAATCTTTTACGAGCTTTTTCAGAAATGTATTTCCAAAGGTTGCTCCATGTTAACTTACTATCGAAAATAACTCCAAGATATTTGGATTCATAAGTCCTAGGAAGGTGTTGGCCATTGTATTGGATATTGAATTCTCTTTCTTTTTTACAAAGTGAAAATATTTGGTAGTTACTTTTGCCCTAGGTCATATATGTAACAGATATGTCGGGGTTATAGGCTTTGAGGTTAACAACTTTTGTCAGGTTTACTACGCTGCCATCTAGTTGTTACATAAAGAGTCACGTCATAATACCCATTTGAATTGCATTAGCGACTGTGCTGCCATCTCGTGTTCGTTTACGGCGGACGGGTGGCGATCCTGGCGGTTGTTCTCTTCAAAGTGCTGCCGATTTTAACATAGCGAGGAGTTATCTGTTACATATATGGTCTAGGCTTTTGCTTAAATTGAGTGTCATCAAATTTGATGTATTCCATTCATGTAGTTGATTTAGAGCTTTAAGAGCAGAATTTTGAATTTTGTCTCTATGTCTGTAAGATCTGGAAGTCCACAAAACTATATCATCTGCAAATAGTGCTGTTTTCATGTTTGATTCCTCTAATAGGGAGGGTAAGTCATTTATATAAATATTGAATAAAGTTGTGCTGAGGACAGAGCCCTGAGGTAGACCTCGATATGTTTGTCTGTAACTAGAAAGTGAGTTATTGAATTTAGTGGCAATGAATCATTGACTAAGGAATTCTGATATCCATCTGAACATATTGCTGGAGATACCTAATTTCTGGAGTTTTAGTAATAATTTATTTCTCCAAACAGAGTCATATGCTAGCTGAAAGTCAATAAATATTGCCAAGGTATCTTCTTTCTTATTAAAACTGTCTTTTATTTCTTGGCCGAGGCGTATGACTTGTTCATTGGTAGAGTGTAGTTGTCGAAAGCCGGCTTGTCTTGGTGATAAAAGATTTTGGGATTCTAAATACCAAGTTAATCTGTTGGAGATCATGGACTCCATGGTTTTTGCTATTATGCTTAATAGTGCTATTGTTCGATAACTATTAACATCATGAGCAGGTTTCCCTTTTTTGTGAATTGGTACAATGATTGCTTTTTTCCAAGCTGCAGGAACTGAGGTGTTCCATGATAAATTGAAAATGGATAAAAGTACAGACTTGGCTTTTTCCCCCAGATGTTTAAAAAATTCGGAATGAATGTTATCGGGGCCAGGAGATTTCTTGGTTTTTAAATTTTGTAAAGCTAGAGTTAATTCTTTGGAAGTAAAATTTTGATGAAATATTTCAGGTTTTGTATTAGTAATATTGTTTTTATTATTTTTATGTAATTCTCTTTTGATAAATTTGTCAGTTTTTTTAGTATTGGGATGTAATCTGTGAGAGTTTGAGTAGTGTTTATTAAATGCGTTTGCTATATCTCTACTATCTGTTAGTGTTTTGTTATTATGAATAATAGGTTGGCTAGTATTTTCCTGTGTATTGGAAATATTCTTCATAAAGTTATATGTTTTAGCGCTATCGGTTCTGTAATTAATATTTTCAATAAATTTATTGAAACATTTCTTTTTTGCTGTTATGATTGCTTTTTTAAGAATGGCAGTTTTCTTCCTCCAATCTTGAGTATCTTCTGGTGTTTTGCTATGTTCTGCTTTGGTTCTTGCTTTATCTCTATCTTGTTTCAATAAATTCAGGTTTTCTGTCCAGAATGGGGTGTATTTTTTTGGTTTGCCTCGTGGAATGTGCTTTTTTGCAATTTTAAGAAGAGATTCACAGAAATATTTGTTCAATCTATCTGAGTTTGTATTTTCCATTAGTGGTGTGTTGACGTTGAGGTGTTTGTCGAGTTCTGTTGTAAATAGTTTCCAATTCACTTTCTTAAAGTTCCATGTTGTTTTGTTATTGTAGGGTTCTTTTCTTTGGTTTTGGTGGAGATGAATAGAAGCAATGATGACTCTATGGCCAGATCCAGGGTCTTCAATTATTTTTTTCTTGGTTTCGTGATGGATATCTGATGTTACTAGTAATAAGTCTGGATTTGTACCAGAACCAGAATAATGAATGAAAGTAGGGGGATCTTCTTTTCTGTAGACAAGTTCTGCGGTTGTAGTATTTAGGAGGTCCATGATCATTTTTCCAGGTTGGTTTACATTATCGTAGCCCCAAAGTTGGGAGTGGGCGTTAAAGTCACCAATTATGATAGTTTTAGGTTGTATATCAAACAAAGTTAGTTCAAGGGGATTATATGATCACAGTATGTATGTGTTTATTTAAACTGTTGAAAAAAATAATACATTATGGATTTGAATTTTGGAAGTTCCTATTAGTTCAGAAGATATGTGGCAATGCTGTCATTGCGATAAGTTCATTGTCGGAACACAGTTAGGAGCTGTCTGTGGTATTAGTTATCAGTTCGCCTTCATTGGCTGGAATACGATGGCAGTCTTTGTGTAAGTACTGCTTTTATCGCATTGTTTGAAGATATTTATTAGGATATTTATGTTGGCCATACTCTAAAATAATCATAGCTTCTGTTGTATTGCTAAGGATGTTTAGTCTTTCGTTATGCCGTAAGTGTACTAATTATAAATGTGTCGTGATCATATGACCATGCTAGGACTGATGAGGTCACTACATGTAGTTCATTCTATGAGGCGCAGTACATCTGCATCTTTGTAGCTTGTAGTATTGATTTAGAAATTAAAATATGTTATGCAGTATAGTTTTCATTGATCCATTTACTTCACATGAACCTGTGCGTCATGATAATTGCTCCATAAAATTAATTTTAGGCATGTTAATATAATGAATGCATACTGTATCTCTATAATTTGTAATATGGCAGTAAGATACGGTTATATAATATGCATGTATATATACATATTTATTGAACCTCCTGCTGTGCACATCAATTCTGATGAAGATTCAGGTGACGAGGACGACAGTGATCTTGTCGACAATCTAACTGGGCGTCAACTATCTAGCGGAGCCAAAATAGTTCTGTCTAATAACGAACGTGTTGGAGAAGTTGATTATGATTTATCTTGTTCCTCAGTGCTACCGTCTCTAAACAAAGAACTAAAAGTCTAAAAGCAACATTACATGGAGTAAGGAGGATATTATCGATAGAAGCAATGTGTTCCCTGAAGCGGACTATACATTTTTGCGTGGAAAGTCACCTGTAGATTGTTTTGAGACGATTGTAAATGATGAACTTTTTCTGGATACAACACTGTTCCCAGCAAGAGATCGTATTGGGAAGCAGGAGGTGATGTGCACAATGAACTAATTGTGAACGCCATGAGACGAGATCGCTGTTTGAAAATCTGTCATTTCATTCATTGCATTGACAAAAATGATAAATTGTATAAACTTCGTCCAATACTGAACTACTTGAAGAGCTGATTTGTGGAATTGTTTCAACCAGAACAGTGCACAGTGGGCCAGAATCGACTCAAAAGGGACAAAATTATTTTACGCCTCTATTGTTTTCTTGGATGCATAAAATCAATAGTTATTCAATAGTTTTCACTTTTTCTTTAAGTTAAAAACACTTTCACAACATAATAATTTTTTATTCAATATCTGGTTCCTCATCATTACATTTTCATTACTGACATTTTCTTCATGAACGGCACTTTCTTCTTCTTCCTTGCTAGAGTCTTTCATAGAGTTTTGTGTTTTTTATGTGACTTTCTTGATATTTGAAATGAGAGGATCGGAAGATATGAGAAAGTTGTTGACTACATTGGTCATTGTATTTTTACGAGAACTTTTCCTTGTGTGGGGCTCTCGATATATTATTTTAATATCTTTATTATGAGCCTCCAGTGCCTCCTCAGATAACTGTGCAATTGGAAGCAGAGCTGAGTTAATAATCTGAGACCCATGAATGAGAATTTTGTGTATGCTAGCTCGGAGGTTAAACTAGGGATACTTCCGAATGAACAATTTTGCATTTTCTAGCGCATATTGATTGAAAGAATCAACTTTAATGTCTCTTCCACTAGAAATTACTCGAAGAACAACTGCAAAACGTATAATTAAGTCTTTATCTATCCCGGTTATGGATAGGTTAATTACGGATTTGAGAAGAATCTTCTAGGAGTATTCCCGTTGTTTGAGGTTCCACTCTCTCATAGTTTAGGTTTGTCCACAAGAAGTCCCATCTCATTTGGAAACCGACTCTCAATTTCTTCCTATATCCTTTTCATAAATTCGTCTGGCTGTATGATCTAACAGACTATGTAACTTCACTTCTGCACTTATTTCTGTCAGAGTAATATTACATGGATAGCAATGCAGCTTTGCTTCTCCAACTTCATTGTACGCTGGATATAAATCTGCATTTCTATGTTTTGCTTGTAGTCTCAATAAAGTGTACTGGTACTTAGATAATTTCGTACCCATTATCAGGGCTAAAAGTCATCACCACTATATTTTGCAACATTTTTGCAGGAACCACTATGCTCGTTATATGCAGTTGGAATTTTTTCCGCACGGGTTGGTGTACTTACAGCATTTTCCATTAGTTTAGCTGCTTCTTTTTACCAGAAGCCTTCAGACTTATCTGAGTAGCAAGAGCAAGCGCAGCAGGATCAGCAGCTTCTCTGAGATGTTCAGTTTTCCTCCTCTTGGTCTTCTGAGATGATTCAGAGAACAATTTTCTTGGATGACCAGAATGACTATACAACTATGAACATCCAGCAACATGTTCAACATGAAATTTATTACATGGGAGCAGCTTAAATTCTTGATCCAATGAACTACCATATTTTTCTTCCTATTTATTTTTCATTCTGTAGCAATTCTGCTATCTTTTATTCAAATTACTGCAGAATGAACTATTTTTTTTTCTTTAGTTCTGAAGGAAAATCTTGACAATTTTCACTTAATCCTAAGTATGAAATAATAAACTCATGAACAGCTGTCTTATTATTATTTTGTAGCAAGGCTTCCATGATTTCATGGTGTAAAAAAACAGCAGTCATCTGGAATAGTAATGAATAATACTGTATGTAGGTATCTGAATTTTCGCACATTAAACAGAAAAGTGCAAGTAGCTGCAGCTGAATACGACTTTTCTGCAATCTATAGGGTCTGTTTAAACCATCGACACAAAAGGTTTCGTAATATCGAGTGACACGCACTTTATAACCCTCTTTAAATATTGAAAACTAAAATATATTAGCTTAAATTGAGTTATCACAAATATTTACACTCTATATAAACCAATTCAAAATTACATGTAGTCCTAATAAAACCTACCCTTTGTTCTAACATTCTCAGCCATTGTTATTTCTTTATTCACGAATATGACCACGTAACACACACCACTGTCTCAAGCCCACGGCCTAGGACTGACTGGTGTGCTATCGCCTGGTTACAATAGCTCTCTTTCAAGCTGTAGCCACAGTTGTTAAAACATGTTATCGATGATGCATCATGAGTTTAGTGCTCACCAGGATCCCTACTATGAGTATACACTGTCAAAAGTATTGTAAAAAAAAGTTCATTTTTTCAATTTTGCCTCATTTTTTACTCAGTCTGGCCCACTGTGCAGTGTCTTGATTTCGATGAATGCATAGTGGAATATTATGGATGCTACAACTGCAAACAATTTATCTGCAGAAAATCCATCCAGTTTGGCTACAATATCTGGAGCTTCAATACAACAATGGGATATTTGATAAATTTTTATGTTTACCGAGAGAAGAACCTTAAGGGCAATGTCAAATCCAAAGAAAACTTTGGGAAATGTGCTGCTCCGATGGTATCAATGCTGGATGAGTTACCAGAAGAATTGAAGCCACTACTGTTCTGGATTTATTTTGACCACATTTTCACAGGAGTGAAACTACTTGTTCATCTCAAGAACTGCGGTTATGGTGCCACTGGGACAATCTGTGAAAACAGAATACTGAAAGACTGCCCACTTACATCATCCAAAGAGATGAAGAAAAAGACACGTGGCTCTTATGAAATGGTGAACATTTCAAACTAAGAAATTGGTATTGTGCAGTGATGGACAATTCCGTGATGACCATAGTGTCCACTTATCATGGAGTGCAGCCTATTTCGAATGTGTCTCGTTACTCACAAGCACTTGAGAAGATTCAATGACTTAATTGCCAAGTATTTGGGATTGGATACCAATCAATCATATTTAATAATACTATCACAATTGAGGGCTTCTAACACTGAAACAAATATAATACTTCCTGAATAATTATATCTATAACTCCATTTCATGACAAATTAAGAAATTAACTATAGTTTGACAACTTCAAGTGAAACCCCGTAAAACACGCCAACTTCTGGAATCTCTCTTTTTCTTTCTTCTCTCTCCCTCGCTCCTCGTCATTCAGTCACCAATCACCACATAAATATCTGACAGGGTGTGTGTGGGCATCACGACCAATAGAAGAAACACTCTCCAGTATTACCACAATAACGGATTCTTCATTTTTGCCTCGATTGTCGGCTAGGACGGTTCCATTATGCTAGCATTGCAGGCAACTAGTCAACCTTTTAATGCTTTTGTTAGCAGGTTTGACAAACTGTGAGTAGACCTGCAAGTACATAGTGCATAGTGCTCTCTCCTTTCCCCCCGTGCTTTCTCACTTGCTCCTCCCCAAGACAGCCAGGGCTCACATAGTAACTCGGTCAGGGTTTCAGTTCAATTTGTCAATCTATACCAGGGATGAGACGATATTAGCTCCCAATCATGGTAGAAGAGCTTGACCTTGATTGCGAGCGCATCCACTTATTGGCATCGTAACGTAGACAATAGGGATGTACAGTACATGCACATGCAGCGAATAAAGGCAGCAATTATTACAATAACTTGCGTTACTAAATTTCTGGCTATGTAATAGAACTAATTACTAAGTTATTTAATATACATGTACATATATAAACAAATCACAAAGGGAAGGGTTTTTTAGGAACAAAAAGAGAAATAGGAAAAGTTAATTGTATGTAAACCGTTTTATTGTTAAAAGCAATTATTTATTATGTAAATACTTCACTTCATTGGTTAGGAGAAACTAATACGGTCTACCTGCTCGACGTGTGTGATCTCTAAGTACTTTTGAGTATTTGTTGAAAAAATAATAATGGCAATATTGATTGAAATAGAGTATATTGATTATGTGATTGTGAAAATGTAGTCCTTACTCTCCAGTCGTGATTATGTAATGAGTTTTCTTAGAGTGATTTGTGAGATGCATGTAACACGAAAAAAAGAAATTGATTAATTTAAGATATTGAGAGCTATGGTAATTTTTGGGGTCAATCATTTAAGGGGATATGTATGACTTTTAAAACTTTCAGTCCACACCTGTGGAGTAACGGTCAGCGCATCTGGCCGCGAAACCAGGTGGCCCGGGTTCGAATCCCTGTCGGGGCAAGTTACCTGGTTGAGATTTTTTTCCATGGTTTACCCTCAACCCAATACAATCAAATGCTGAGTAACTTTCGGTGCTGGACCCCAGACTCATTTCACTGGCATTATCACCTTCATTTCATCCAGACGCTAAATAACCTAGATGTTGATACAGCGTCATAAAATAACCCAATAAAATAAAATAAAAAATAAAACTTCCACAACTTCGGCCAAAATTTGTGAAATTTAAACTATATAAACAGATCTATAATAATATCATCTGTACAAAATTTGGTGCAATTACTGTAGGTCTAATAGTTTTGAAATTATATTTTTAAATATATTTTATATTGACGTTACTAAAAAAGCTCCTTGCATCAAAGTTTTCAAAATGTTTAGTTCATATTTGCTAAAAATCCTGAAAATAGTTATTGGAATAAAAGTGAATTAGCATTTTGAGCTTAGTAATAGTATAAGTTAAAGTGCAATCAAAGATAAAATATTATTTCTAAATTAAAGAAACACGTAGTCTAATAAAAGTAAATATCCAGAAACAAGCAACAAATAAAACATCAACAATACAGTCAACACCTGTGGAGTAACGGCTAGCGCGTCTGGCCGCAAAACCATGTGGTCCGGGTTCGATTCCCAGTCGGGAAAAGTTACCTTGTTAAGGTTTTTTCTGGGGTTTTCCTTCAACTCAATATGAGCAAATGCTGGGTAACTTTCAGTGCTGGACTCCAGACTCATTTCACAGGCATTATCACCTTCAACTTGTTCAGACTCTAGATGTTGATAAAGCGTCGTAAAATAACCTACTAAAATAAAAATCAACAATACATTTAAAATAAAGAAATAAAAGGAATCTAGATACTATCTACTGACCCAAATGTAAATTAATTTACCTTCGATGTCAATTCTGAAATGAATTTATTTCTCTCTTCTCCTAACAATGCCTATATTTTTTTCGCGTTTCGTCTCATAATGCCGTTTTATGTTGCTTTTTTTGCAAATGATGTATATATATTTTTTTTGCACAACAAACACTGGACTTCATCACCATATTCGAAGCATAAATATTGTATCTTTCACTCTTCCTTCAAGCTTCAAGCGCTTCCGTTCCGTCATGATGCACTGTGTTCTAAGATCTGTACATCCTTTAGCAATGTTTACAGGTAAAAGAGCTCCGCACGTGCCCAGCAGGCATAAAATAGCTTTCGCCCGCAGTTATTAGTATCCATCGCAAGACTGATCTATACTCACAAGTCTTGTATGAATGTCACAGCAAGGCCATTGGACAGCTTGTCTAAGAAACTCATTGATCCATATACAAAAGCCCCAGACTCAATATTTGGACCTATGAGATCAGCCGTGATGCCCAGACTTGTTACAAGCATAATCGAACTGCCTGCTCCTGCAATAAAACACAAACAAAATTATGTCGTCAACTATGACACAGAGATAACATGCAAGATGATAGTAATACTGAACACTCATGGCAACATAAACGACTAGATAGAAAATATTAAGGGACAGAAATTGTCAAAGGCTTGAATTTGCTGATTAAGTTAACAAAGTACTGTACCTATTAGCCTGAATCTAGTACGATGCTTTTTTTTTTTTGCATAAAAACAGTCATTTGAAAACTGTACTCATATTATAATCATAACATAGAACTTCTCAATCGTAAAAGAAGTTTACTTTATATTTTATAGGACGTGCTCAGAGAGGACCAAGCTCTGACTCCAACAGGCAAACTGGAAGGAAAGGAAAACAAGTAAACAGTTGCTAACCCAGTGAATAATTACAACATAAAATAGCATTCATTAGCAGTGAGTCAATTATGAAGGGCTTCAAAAAGTGCTGTATTTCTAATATCATGGATGGCATTGAGTATGAATGACATTTTGAGGGAGGATTGCCAGTTTTAAGAAGAATCCAGTTCCAATTCAGAATGAGGTGATAGCAAGAAGAAGGAGAGGAGGAGATGAAGAAGAGATGACAATGATGAAGAGTGGGAGTGATAACCAGGAAAGGACGTTGCTAAAGACTGGAACTGAATACTTTAAAATAGCCTCAAACAGTAGAAGTGTAATATAACGAGGCTGTTGGGAGACATAATCCATCTCTGCATTATAGCTTATACATGGTACATAGCAAAGTAACTTTCAGTGACCAACAGTGGGATGACAAGATAAAGAAAAACTGCACATAATGCAGTGCTATATGTAATTTTATTTGTTTCATCAATCTTTGTTCACGTCATGGCAGATTAGATGTGTTCCAGTTCTTAATCTGCCATCACTCTCTATACAAATATTACAAAAACTAATAATATATGTAATTTTATATAAACAAACATACAAATAAAAAAAGTTACCATTATATATCTTCACTCCTATAACTCTTAAAATACAATAGTCAAACATTATGTCCTACTGCTCAACCTACTGTCAGGTTAGGACTAATAATTTATTGTAAATCTATACGTGAGAATATAAAATGGGGCTGCATACAATGTTGTTGAACATTGCATGTATCAGGAGTATGCGCTATGGGAAAAGAATTCTCACTCAGAAAATGAAAGAAATTCACAAAGTTAGTATTTACTAATTAATCACGATTTGGGGGGGGGGGACACTTTACACCATGTTAGATCTGAATCTGCAGTATATTGGTTGATACTATATTGGGCTTTTGTTGTACCTCTTAAGTTTTTTCATTCTGTAACATTTTCAAAGTGTAGGTCATATTATATTGAGATTCCTTTATTTTTGCATATAGAACATCTGAAAACTTGGAGTCGTATTATATTCGAGGTCATACAAGATTCAGACCAACTGAACTATATCCAGTAGCAGCTTCTGGGCTCTGTGGTACCACCTATTCCACAGAGATAATTTAAAACACTTCTTTTGTTTCTATTTTCTTGTTTAAATTCATATAAATAAGACAAGTTGATATTCTCATTAACTATGACTTACCATTTCAAAATAATGGGTTTGTTAACATTTTGATTTTCCATAATAGACTCTCCATGACTAAATTCATGAGCTATCACTAAAGAATTATATTAACGATTCTTTACAGTCTTTTCATCAGAAAGATCTTTCCTAAAATTTAAATTGGTAAAAATTGACTTGCAATCTACTGTGTGGTTGTCAAAAGAGGTTTTCTTAAGTGAGTAATACTGCTTTGCATATCACACCGGTGCATGTGAATGAACCTTGCCAATTGAAACTCAGTTAATCTGTTATCTGTCATTACTCTTCAATGAGTTCCACTGCACTAGTAACATTTCTATTGTTTCTGTGAGTGTTTAAAATTAACAAGAAATCAGAGAATCTCGCCACATATGAAGTGAAATCTGAAATAAGATTTCTGAACGCGAAAAAATACGAGATCATGTGAGATTCATGGTCAAATTAAGGATGTTTATGGTGATGATGTTACGGATGGATCAACAGTGGAGTGATAGTGTCGAACTTTTAAAGTGGGAAGGGAGAACATCCATGATGATGTATGAACCAGGCATCCATCTGTCATTACAAATGATTTGCTGTGTTATGTCTACGAATTCATCATCGAGGATCAACATTATACATACAACGAAATCCATGCACAATTTTCAAACATTTCTTGAACCATAATCCATTAAAATTGTATCATTCAATGGTCGAGATGGATCCCATGCATGCTTATTGACCAAATCCTTTAGTAACATTCACCTTTTCATGAAATTGAAGACTTTGTTGAAGGAAAAAGCTTCCAAGTGAGGGAGAAATAAAGGAAGCTGTCGTCACTATGTTTCTGGTTACATATGCGCACATGCATGAACACACACACCAGGAGGAATGTGGATCATCCCAGAAAGTGATCAAATGAATCTAAAAATGAAATAAAAACTATGTAATTAGAAGAAAGTGAAACTAAAGACTGACCCTTATAAGTGAATATAGCACTGATGTTATGAGAACTGTTAATATAGTAACAGAACATCTTTGGTTGTTATAGTCAGTACTCATTCAATCATCAACATTTTCTTATAATTAGGAATACATTAGAAATAACTTCATGCTATTGGGCTGAAAGTTGGCAAATGAAAGTTTTCCAACAAGCCATGCATTACCAACCAACCAATTAACATTTTCTGATAATTCCTCACCAACGTCAAAATTCAATTCTGCTAGTCATCATCTTTTATCATTCAATCCTAAAGAAGAATAAATTCCAGGTGCTCCCAATTTAGGCATTTAATTCGACTCTGCCTGGATGGCAGAGTCCATAAAGTTTTTCGTTGACTACGTCTATCTACAGGCAATAGAAACCAAAACTATATAAATTATGTTTTGTATTTCATACTAACCAAGGAGTGACGCCACGGGATATATTTCGTATGTTGTATATGTTGTACCGGATCCCAGGCGTATCCACACACAGCCTCCAATGCCCAACACAGCTCCGAGCAAGAAGGCCAGCTATAACATTGTAAGCATGGTGGCATGATAACATCACTATGGTATCATTGTCAAGGTAATATATTTATTAAAATCCTATAACGTAGAAAATGCCTCTGATCAGAGGTTCTGGCTGATATGTACAATACATCTGACACTTGTCAATATCAATGTGGGCATGCAAGAAGATGATTTCTCCAAAAGGGGAAGTTTTCAGGAGAAGGTTAAATGTCCTATATTATCGTAGGCTTTACTTATATCAAGGAAAGCTACGCAACAGTTCTTCTTCTCCAATTTTGCATCCTGAAGACACCTGTTGATAACTGATGAATTTATATGAGTGCCAGGTACAGAGATAAACCCCTGTTGCTGATTTGACAAGTTAACGAACTTGCGGAGATATTTATCAAGAACTTTTTCTATTATTCTTCTCGCTACTGAAAATATTGATAGGCCTATCAGCCTCCAGTTCGTCAACTGGTCTTCTTCACCACCTTTAAATAGTAAATTGTCCTAGCTGTCTTAAGAACATGAGGACATCTTTTAAACTTCAACATGGTGTTAGCTAGTAAGCAAAGTACTTCACTCGTCTTCAGTTCCTTGATTGTTCTCATGATTAGACGATCCGGACCAGAAGATGTGTCAACTTAAATTTTTGAGACTGCCATGTTTATATCATGTTCAGATATCTGAACATCCTCTTCCGAAGATATAGGATCAATAAGCTATAGTGGTGTTAAGTCATTTGTTTTACCAAAACTATTTGTAAAATATTCAGAAATATTATTAATAGGTATTTCACACATTTTATTATTTTGACTATTCATTATGTTTCTCACTACTTTACGCAGTTGATTACAATACTGATACTGAGCCACTTCATATTGACATCATTCTTTATGTTGTTTTCGTTTTCTTGCAGCTAATCTACCAGGATTTTTCGTAGATGAGTGGGAAATATGCCTTGTTTCCTTATGGACTTTATGTTTGTTATAATAACGTACTGCAGGATGTATAGGGAGTGTATTTCTTATTTAGATTCACAGTAAATGATCGTATTACATAATTATGTCTTTCGAAGGACTGTTAAAGAAAATAAACTATAAAACTATTTATATCTATCACTGAATTGTAAAATGTTGAAGTATGTATCCATATAAGGTGCATTTAAACTTCTGTGTACAATAGGTATTTATGCAACACGTGGACAATCTTGATGATTACGGCATGAGTGAATGTTTGTTGCATGAACAATAGTGAGTGCGACAATTTTCACGAGTATCATAATAAGATTATCCATTAATCTGCAAAAGATTAATTCAGTTTACATTGTTCATTAAAATTATAAAAATGCATAAACAACAGTGTTCTCAGCACATTCAGTTAAAATACAATTAAAATCGACAGTTTGTATACATGTTTCGAGGCAACTACTGACTCATCTTATGTTACTAAATACGAAAATAAACTTATGGGAATATTCTTACGTGGCAAAGGTATTTGAATGGTATAAATTAATGAATCAATTTTAAATTAAGTTTAATTCACAACTTTTATCGAAGTGTTAGTAGAGAACTGAAGGAGTCAGAATGAGATAGTCCAAAGCCACACTTTCAACAAAAATGATTTTTTTGTGCGAGTTCATTTCTTACACATATGGAGAAGTTACCATTAAAATATTATAAAATTACTAAACAAATGACTTAAATATACCCTGAATAAATCTGCAGTGCTCGGGAAAAGTGACACAAGTCAGTTTCCACAAACCTTTTTTGATAATTTACTGACAACTTAAGGAACATCTGCTCGCTTGGAAAAAAAATACATAAGTATTCCTCCCATTACAATAATTCATACAGAAAAAAATCAAATGGACAATAAACCAGTGTAAGCTGTCAATAAATTATCAAAAAAGGTTTGTGGAAACTGATTTATGTCACCTTTCCCGAGCACTGCAGAAATTATGATACCACACCTAATAGCATTGGACTCTAAACCTTTAACACGCTCTCCTGAAAAATTTTGTCTGTGTGACTTAGGACTATATCATTCTCACCCCTATTTATATTATGACAAGCAATTGAATTAAAATTTAAATTAATTTGAAACAAAAAAGTACATCAAACAATTTTTGCACAGTTTATAGAATTTTTAAAATGCTGACTAAAAATGAAGTACAGGGTGGACCACTCAAATGTACCTAATTGCAATTGTATGTGACTGGTAAATGGTTGAAAATAGAAACCTATAGTAACGTTTATATGAAAGGAAAACTCAACAAGTTTCGATATGCACATCACCATATCTCTACATGAGCTCCAGCTGCCACTGTGACGATATCGAGGCAATGAACGATTTCTTGTCAAGCACATTGGAGCATGTCTTCAATAGCCTCTATGATGCACTCTCGAAGATCACGAAGGTCTCTGACTGGGATGACGTACACTTTATCTTTGACGTAGCCCCAGAGAAAGAAATTGAGCGGTGTTAAATCCGGAGATCTCGGGGGCCAAGCGACCAGTCCTCCCCTACCAATCCAATGGCCAGGGAACACGTTGTCTAAAGTCGTACAAACGCCACTGAAGCAGTGTGGAGAAGATCCAGCTTGCTGGAAAAGGATGTTAGGCTGCAGATGTTCAATTTGTGGAAAGAAGAACTGCTCCAGATGTCAGTTTTCTCGGCGAAGAAAAATGGTCCAATGATCTGCTACTGTGACAAACCACACCACACATTTAACTTGGGACTATCACGAACGTGCTCTTGTATAGCGTGAGAATTCTGCAATCCCCAGATTTGCACATTATGCCGGTTCACTTTACCTGACAAATTGAACGTGGCTTCGTCCAAGAAGAAAATCTTGGACATAATATCAGGATCAGTGCCGAGATGATCTAGCATCGTATTGGAGAATTCCACTCATTTGGGTTTGTCATCCGGCTCCAGACTTTGCATTAACTGCACTTTGTATTCATACAGTTTGAGACGTTTGTGGACAATTCATTGCAATGTTGATTTTGGTACTTGAAGTTCCAACGAAGCTCTTTTTAATGACTTCCGAGGGCTTCGCTCATACGCAGCTTGAACATCTGCAACCATTTCATCGGATGTTCTACGATCACCACCATGCTTCTTCAACACCGATCCTGTAGCTAAAAATGTATCGTGCCACTTCTTAATGCTTTTAGCAGTTGGAGCATCATGGTTAAACACTTGCCGATACTCCCTTTGAGCTCCAACAATTGATTTAAACTCCGCACACCACAACACAGTTTGCGCTTTCACCTGCGGTGTCGCCATTTTGACAATCGATACAATCTACGAAAAGAAACCGTTCTGCGCACCATCTACCAACAGGATTCGAAACTTGTTGAGTTTTCCTTTCATATTAACGTTACCATAAGATTCTATCTTTAACCGTTCACCAGTCACAAACAATTTAAATTAGGTACATTTGAGCAGTCCACCCTGTATATTAAATCTAAGACTATGGAATGACCAAGATACAATCTGACTGACTTATCGAAGTTACGTTGAAGCAGTGCTTTGACCAAAGTTGTGTTTTTTTGCTGCTGTGATTATGATTATGACTCATCACAGCTGGAGATGCTCTGTACTGTATAGATGGTAACTCCTGCCAGTATTTTGTGACACTTATAACTAGTGAAAGAATTTTAAGGTGCAAATTACGGTCGGAAGGTTTTATAAAAGCACTGTTGCTACAGTAATCAAAATGTAGAGTGATGAAGGACTCAAAGTTTTTTTTTTTTTTTTTCCATAAATGTCTTTATCATTTAGGTTTATAAGGGTTTAATAATTTTTCTTTATATATTTCTAATGTTTAAAACTGAATGTGTTTTGACAACTGTTCATGTATTGTTATAATTTTAATGATTAATGTAAATTTAAATGTGAACAATGTATGAAATAAATTTGACCTTATATATCTATTTCTAAGACACAAAATACTTTTAATTTGTTGTTTTCTTTAGTTATACAATTCTGTACATTAAACTCACCTTCCTCCCAAACTTCTTGTTGAGCACTTTGATGAGCAGAGATGTCACAAAACTGGCAAGGAACATGACAAGAGGAACTATTGCAAGACTCTCTGCGCTCATGGAGAGAGACTCGTGGAGGTAGAGGGGGATGTACACCTGAGAGAGATTAACGAAGAGACGTGTGGCCATATACACCATAGCCACTTGATACATCTTGAAGTCCTTTAGAAAGAGGACTGCAGACTTCCTCTGACCCACAACCCGGACCTGGCCTGGGGATGAACCTTCACTCACCAGCACATGGAAGACGACTGATGTCAAAGCACCTATACCAATGCCAATCAAGACTATATTCTGTGGGATACAAGAATTATTATCAGGCATAGCTGAGGATTCTTTAGTTGCTGTGTGAAACTTAGTGATGTATATCAACTTACACGGAACTTCTGCTTATCCTCAGGCCCAATCTGCGTGTTATCATCATTTGTAACATGAAGTACCAGCCAGGTTACCAAATATACCAACACATTGGAGCAAACTGTGAAACTGTACCTGAAGAATATGCAAGAATATAAGTATCAATATAATTTATGGCTCAGGAGACCAAACAATCTGTAGATCTTCCTTTTCTCACAAAATTATTTTCCGTAAGGACTGATATTCCCTTGAGGAAGATTAAACATCTACAAGAATTGAAATTTTACCTTTTGCACGACTACAAGTACATCTATAATAACTTATCTTACTCATATGTTGAAGAGGAAGGTAAATATCTATACATTCAAGACAAAATGTAAGAAAGGGACAGATCTGTTATCACACATTAATATTAATGGCAAACTTTATCCTATATCTAGTTTTGTTAACGATTAGTATGCTTTACAAAGAAAGAAAGGTAAGAGTTTTATATTAACACATATCATTATTTCTTGCCTTTAGGAAGTCTGGCAATCCTATTGCAATGACTAAAGTTGCATCCCCACATGGTTCAATTTTCCATGCACGTATGAATGCAATCTGGGATGAATATTGAAATAATCAAGTTGAAAACACACGTTAAATTAAGATTCATGCAGAATTTGTGTCTACATGATGCACCTTGTTGAACTTCATCTTCACTATGTAAATTTTAATTAAAAAATAGGCCATTACATATTAATCCAATACTTAGACCTACTTTATTTTTAAAATTGTAGTTAAACACTTCATAGGCACTCATATTTGCGATAATCTTCAATAAAGCTAATTGTACTTGCCAACATTTTCAACTTAAAATCCACCATCACCAAACAAAACAATTTTCAGTTTATTCATGGCTACCTAAACCAATCAACAGCTTGCCACATGCTGCTGTTGAACGAAATAACGCATAAGATAACAGCCGGTGATGGGTAGCTTTCAATTGCTGCATGTACCCTCATTTTTAGTAGAAAAAAGGCATGCATAATTGAATGTGTTTCATTCACTCTTGTATGCATTGCTTGAATGCATAAAGTTGAAAGAAAAGTTGAACCACGTAGATGCAGTTTAAGGGACAGAATGCTGCTATTCAGACCTGAGTTCGTGTATTTGTAGGTGAGCGGTGATGTGCTGTTGCCAAACTAAACAGACTTTCAGTCTTATTTCCTAATTAACCATGCACTTAATAATTACAAAATGCATATTCTATTATCCCCTTCTTATATCACTTTAATCCTGTATAACTTGCAGAGTGAAAGGAATCATATTACCGTACATTTATTCACATAAATTACAGATCATCCAATATGAGTAAATTTTGTCAAATATCTCTGCAAGTAATCTTTTGGATATGACCAATTGTCTATTGAGAATTCTGCTTTTGGAGAAAATGAAATGCCTGTGTAATAACACTACAGAGCATAAATAGCAGTACATACTCCTTCACTTTACTGACTTACAGAGGGGTAGATGTAATTCTATCTGCAGTATTATTGTGCCACAATCATCGGTAACAAACAGGGAGCTTTGAATTTAGCACAAAGGAGACTGACAGGCCTTTAAGTTTTCCTGTATCAATCATATTGTTTTCCAAGGGTCAAAGTTTAAATACTATATTTACCAGCAATTTCTTTTCACCTCAACTATCGCCCATGATACCAATCCAGTAATAACATGACTGCAGCAATGCCAGATTTCCAGAGCCATATTACAACAGTTGAACTAAATTTGCAATTCCTATTCAGGTGATTAATCGAAATCTGTACTTTTTATGACTACATTACTATTAAAATATGATTGCAAATAGCTTATTCTGCTTTACTCAACAAAAATAATAATAATAATAAAATATATAAATTCGAAATTTTAAATATTTTCATGGCATCTAAAAACGAAAAAAATTTAATGCAAAGTGTTGTTAGGGGAGACTGTTGTATCTTCAAGCACTTTTCACATTTTATTTCTTTTTACTTTTGGGAAATGAAATTTTTTAAATAAAAAAATACTTGAAATAAAGATTCCTTTACAACTTCCTGTATGTATTTTCCTGTTCTACACATCTATTAAGGATGGAAAATATAAAATGAAGGGATATGTAATGTGTTCGAAGGTACAACAGGTTCCTGTATCTTGGAACATACCCTCCTGTAAATTGGAACACATGGAATATAGGTGGGAATATAGCTGTAAAAACTGACAATCATATTTAAAATGTATTTGCTATTATATACAAGATGTTTTATGTTCAAAGGTACAAGAGGATGCACGTTTAAACAAATGTGGCTTCCAAAACTAGAGATTCGAATAAATTATGAAAATTGAAATATGTTATTACTCACCAGATGATAGGGAACACACTGTACTTGATTGATAGTCACAAATACAATTTGGTTTTGTGTTAGAAAACATAATATCAATGAATGAAATGTTTACTTTTGGTACTAAAAAAATTATTTTGTCTACAGAACTTACACTTTGCAATAAATCAAACCAAAACTATGGTCGGAGCTACTTAGTGGCTTTCTCTAGAATCTATTTCAGTTTGAGTCCTCTAGGTAGTAGCAAAAACTAAAAAGCAAAAAATGTTCAAAGGTACACTATGCTGAAGGTACAATAGTCTCCCCTATGCTTATTCATTCGCCATACTTCCAGAAATCATATCTCAGAAGAAATGTAATAGTTTCCTTTCACCCTGTTACATGTAAAAAAATATCTGAAATGACATACATCTGTATTCTAATCCAGATAAATGTTATCTCTGGTCTATATTATTATTTCTTTTACTAAAAACCTATTAATTTTGTAACACAATGCCAAAAACTACACCTGTGAGCACACATATAAAACAATGTAGAACTTTAGCATTTAAGAAGAAGCATCCAAAACTTTAGCCTTTAGCCTTTAAGAAGAAGCATTCAAAACTGGCATTAAAGATTTGGGTAATGTAAACCAAAAGCTGCACAAGATCAAAGTGATGGTATGCCTTCCTAATATCAGAATAATTCTATTTTAACTTACCTTATTGCAGTCAATTCAGTACGTTCATGCTCACTGGGAGTCAAGTCAGGAATCAGAGACAGATGAGATATTTGGACTGCTGCCCACCCAAATTGAAATATTATAACAAATGCTGAGTAATATATCAGTTGTGCCCATGGATGGCTATCCTCGCAGTTCAGACATGGTGAGAATATAAATGGGAAGCTTCCAAGCACACACAACGTTCCTGCAACAAGATACGAGTGTTTCAGAAATAATACACAACTGGCAACACTATATAGAGAAAACAATGTACTTTCCAATATTACTACAATATGGAAGAACTACATCTATTTCCAGATTACAACACTGCACTGTAATCTTTTGATCACAATAATAACTTCAAAAGTACTACACAAATTTTCTCAGATGAGTATAAACGTTTTCTTCAGAAAAGGATGGATTAGTACGAGTTTTTTGGCCTGCAGGGACACAACACAATGCAAAATACGTGAATGAGCGTGTACACACACTCTGGTCACGTTTTTGTGTCAGTGTGGTGGTGGATATCCCTTCAGTGTGACAAATGCATCCCAATGGGGTCATTCTGCACCAATTCATAAAGTGGAGGTAGTCGAATGTTGGCTGGCTGACGAGGTGGAGATGCTGGATTGGCCTCCTTGTGGGATTGATTTCAGTCAAATTGAAAACAAGTGAACAGAGACAATATATGTCATGGCCAAAAACTGGCCTGACTCACCCACAGTGTCTAAAGATGCCCTATGAAAGAAGTGGCCCAGGGCAAACACTGTGCAACTGGTTTTGTCCAATCCCTGCCTGAGAGGATGAGGATATTTATAGAGAATGAAGGGTAATATACTCGATACTGAATGGTAGTCCAATATGGCACACAGTCAAACAGTCCTTTTCAGGACTACCTAAATGTTCAAAACACCTGGTCAACAAAACAATGTTGAATGTTGACCAGATGTAGAAAATAAATATGTAATTGATATCTCTCTCTCTGTTTGTGTGTGTGTGTAATATACAGAGTGGATTCATTCTAAAGGCATGACAAGGAAAACAACAAGGCAATCATTATTTCAGTGCAGCTGTACCACATGGCTGCCAAGATGATGTCTTAAAGCCAGTCATTTTTTCTTTCAAAGGATGTAGCCTACATAGATCTTTGCTCTCATCTACCATATTATGTTTATTAAGGTGTCCTCATGCTCCCTTCTTTATCACGTCCACCAATTAAATTTTTCATGTTAGAAACTGGAGAAAAAAGACATCGTTTCGTTGAGGAAACCTATGTTATCACAGAAAATTCCTTTATAAAAATGTGTCAACATATTATATATCATTAATTCGAAACAAAAATGTAATATTTAACTATTTCTATCTAATTTGGGTTGGAACATAATACAGTTGACTCCCGATAATTCGCGATCCTTTCTTTTGGGGAGGGGGAGTAATGTCCTTTCTCTTTTTTTACTCTATTTACGCTCTCTCCCTCCTTCCAAACTTCTCTTCTTTCCCTTCTCACTCCAATATTTTTCTACCAACGTTGCCAGCCATAGCATAATTATGCAAGATGTATAATTATTATGTTACGCATACCACAATTCAAGTCTCATAGCATGTAACATAATGCTAAAATGTATCATAATTTCACTGAAGAATAATTCAATATATTAAAGCCTTTAACATGGGGAATTTCGTCACTGTTTCAAAATGTTTTGCATCGTTTTTTGATATCCATGTACAATTATTTCATATATGCAGGGAGACCAGATTTTGGATGTAGCTGAGATACGTTTTAGATTTGAGATATCAAACACAAATTTTACAAACTAAAATTCAGGCAATTACAACTGCAAATTTAGACTGTTGTGATAGAATAGTTCCATGTAAGTACTTCTTAGAACTATGGATTTGTGATAATATTCCCTATTGAGTTTCTATCCAAGTGTGGAAGACAACACAAGACAGATTAAAATGAATTTTAAGAATTATATTATTAATGTTGCTTTAGCTAAATTTAGGGAGTCATGTTTCTTTTCATCAGTTCAATAATTATTGTTCATAAGGCTCAAAACATGTTGCACTGCTATCTGGAAGACAAAACAAAACCTAGCAAATAACAAAATGTTGTCCAAAGTAACATATTTTTTTATTTTGATAAATTTTTGTACAACACAATTCTACCTATCAGTCACATAGGCTATTTTGTTTTCTTCACTTTCCTTTGATTCATATTAATTCTAGTTCCTTTTAATTGACTGAACTCAACAAACAAGTCTTTATTGGCATTTTCTGATGATGCTTTATACTTTGTCAAAATGTTATGCTCATTTCTACTTCTTCCCCACATCCTTCTTGAGAGCGACCCATTCAAATAATTCGAACTCTTTATTATGCAGGGTCCATTTCTTGATGTACTCCACACAATTAGAGAAGAAATCATCAGCAGAAGTTAAAAACTGAAATTAAGTAATGGACCTCTCTTCTTCTAATTTATGAAGTAAATCTTTTGCAGCATTACATTTTGCAGGCAAATAAAACCACTCTCAAAAAATTTTCACCAGTGCAACTTGTGCAAGGAAACTAGGACATTTTCACATCCTGAAAAAAACATTTCAGAACACCAGGGCAAAGTACCAAATACCGGGACTTCTGGTTACCCTGCATATATGCCATCATAACTATATGGAGAACTTTTCTGAATATGATTATCAATATGCTGTTGTAGCTTAGTGGCTAAGATGTTGGCTTATGGAGCAGGACAAACTGCAATCTTAGTTCAAGCCCCAATATCTTCTTATAAGATGGTAAGTTAATATAATGTGTATTAAGGAAATTGGATGAGGTAGATACTACTAGAATTAAATAACAGGTGTGACGAAAGAAAGAGAGAGAGAGAGAAAGAGACATTGTTTCTGAAACATGTGAACTTATACTATAAATGGTGTTATTCAACAAAAAGTGAAGTGAAATATTGAAGGACATAAGGATTAATATGAAGAAGCACATGTGTTGTAGCTACTCTCACCTTACTGTGGCGTGAAAAGTTGTGAATTGTGCAAAAATAGTGAGTTTTTGCAAAAGTGACATAACATCCTAACATACTGTGGCACCAGTCTGGACTGTTCTGGTCGCATCAGGGAGTTGCGCACACATCTAGTGAGAAGGAAGGCGCGCAGAAACGGAAACTCGAGCTTCGGTAGGAGCTGTAGCGTGGAACGGAGTGAGGGGAGGAGAACTAAGGTGACAGCGCAGAGCAGAGAAAGCAAGGGAAACATCTACAAGCATATTTCTCTTGAAGAGTCTAAAAACCTCGCGAATCGAAGATTCTAGAACATGTGGTGAAATAAATAACACTGTGAGTGGCCGACAGTCAGTCAGTCAGTCAGTCTTGAAGTTTTTTCTTGGACAACAGCGAGCGACAGGGACCTGAGTTCGATGTGTGGTGGACAGCAACTGGAAAGACCTGAGTTCGACACGCAGTGGATCGTAGCCGGAAGACCTGAGTTCGATGTGCAGTGAACTTGAGTGAGTCCATAACTGTGGCAGTGTCTAGGCGAGCGCGATGCAGTTCGGAAGACCTGAGTTCGACGTGCAGTGAACTTGAACAGTGAGCTAGAAGAACTAGCCAAGGCAAGCAAACTGTGAACTGAGAGTTTTGTTTTGCACATAGTGCATTGTGAACCTTAATTGAAATTAGGAGTACATTGTTGTTCTTCTCTATAAAACACGTCGTATGAAGTGCAATAACGACTTTTGTGTTGCTGTGTTGAGTGGAATACCCATTGTTGTAAGGTGAATTATTAAAAATAAAAGTCGTATTGTTATCGGGTGCGTGGTGGTTAAATTAAAGTAGAGGAATAAAAGTCACAATACTTCTATTGTTAACTCTAAACAAGGCTATTCTAAACTTTTACCCAAACACACAAAATTCCATATCGTCCCTCCTCTGGGAAACTAGAGAAAGTGACAAATAAGCGACCCTGCACTTAAGGTCTATATTGTACTTAGTACTTAGTACAATATAGACCTTAAGTGCATGGTTGCTTATTTATCACTTTCGCTAGTTTGCCAGAGGAGAGACGATTATGTAATAAAAAATGTTGCATAACTAACTGTGAATCAGATATTACTTCAGAGTGATAACAATTAAAACTTGATTGAGTATTTGATGTAGCTATACTGAAATCTCAAATTATATTAATGCTCCTTTTCGGGTTACATCTGCAACCGCTGTTACAAATTCTTTATAATTTTATGTACAGAACTAAACAAATATCGTTTTAAAATTATTTAACACACGTAACGTAATTTATATATTTTAGCAACAACATTAGCAGCAACAGTAGTTATAGTAACAGCAGTATTTTATTTAATGACTCTTTAAACTGCAGAGGTTATTCAGCGTCAAAATTAAACCGAGTGAGAAACGGCCAACAAATTTTCCTTGGAGCACTCTATCAGAGACAAGATTCTTTTATCAGCCATTGATTTACAACATGGGATACAGACCTTTAGTCTCAGAAGAAGCCATGCTAAGGATTTTACCATCCTTTAAAGTCAGATCAATGGCTAGCATGGTGGTCACCAGACCAATAAGAACGACTATAATATTTTTAAAACTTACATGAGTTATCAATTTCATTCGTGGTACTCAGTTTTCAATTAAAGATAATACAGGGTGTTTAAAAAATACGGGCATAATTTCAGGTATGTATTTCCCACATGTAGACAATCAAAATAGTTCATTACAACATGTGTCCGGAAATGCTTCATTTCCGAGTTATGGCCTTCACAACATTGGAATTCACTGGGACGTTTTTCTTTCCACAGGTCGTTGTCATTACAGAAGATGTTCAAAATGTCCACCTCCTGCTTGAATACAGACCTCACATCGATGTATCGTTGACCTGCGAACACGATCCCAAACTCCAGGAGTATTGCGTATATCCTCAGAACATGTCACAATTCGATTCTGAAGGGATTCCAAATCAGGCACCGGAGACGAATAAACCAATGATTTCAAATGGCCCCACAAGTAGATATCGAGAGGGTTAAGATCAGGTGAGCGTGGAGGCCAAGCAATTGGGCCACCTCTACCTATCCATCAATCAGGAAACCTTCGATCCAAGTACCGGCTAGCCGTACGACTGAAGTGTGGAGGAGCGCCATCATGCAAGAAGTGAATGTGTTGACGATTGATCAGTGGAGTGTCTTCTAAAACATGAGGTATGGTGTTTTCCAGGAAGTTTGTGTACGCCTGCCCCGTAAGTCTGTTTACAAGTACATGGGATCCAACTAATCGATCACCAATGATACCGGTCCACATGTTGAGGGAGAACCGCACCTGGTGATGAGATGGAACAGTTGCACGTGGGTTTTCATACACCCATACATGCTGATTGTGGAAATTTGTTATGCTATGTCGTGTGAACTGTGCTTCATCTGTAAATAATACTAAGGCAGGAAAGTTCGGATTTACACCACACTGCTGCAAGAACCACTGACAGAACCTAACTCATGCAGGGTAATCTGCTGGTGACAGGGCCTGTACACGTTGCAAATGATAAGGATACAATTGATACTCTTTCAACAGTCTCCAGACAGTCGTATGAGGAACATTGACTTGCAACGCTACCCTTCGTGTGCTGATAGAAGGAGTCATGTTCACAGCCTCCAGAATCTCCTCCTGTACTTCTGGAGTTGTAGATCTTGGTCGTCCCCTTCCCAAACCAGGAGAGTTAAATTTTCCATACTCGCACAGAAGGTAATGGAGACGTACAAATGTCTTCCGATCTGGACATTGTCGCTGTGGGTACCTCTCCTGGTACAAACGACGAGCCAGCGCAGCATTGCCGTCCGCCTTACTGTACATGAAGTGTATCTCTGCCAGCTCTTGATTTGAATACATGTCGCACAGTCTGACGCCTACACAACACTGAATGTAACCTTCGCCTCGGAATGAACTGTCAGAGTGCCCTCTTAATGTCTCCTTTGACGGCAACGACCTGCGGAAAGAAAAATGTTCTGGTGAATTTCAATGTTTTGAAGGCCATAACTCGGAAATAAAGCATTTCCGGACACATGTTGTAATGAACTATTTTGATTGTCTACATGTGGGAAATACATACCTGAAATTATGCCCCGTATTTTTAAACACTCTGTATATAGCTTCTTTACATTGAAGTTGCCTCCGACTGAGGTTCTGGCTGATAAGTACACCTATTATCAGGCAGTACATGTCACTTGACAATGTGTATCAGAGGAAGAACAATATTGTTTGTAGGCCTATGCATCTGAAGTCTGATTAGTGTAATATGTAGCTAGTCAGTGATATATGCAATGGAGAGGGAAAGGAACTAGCTACCCTACCCCATTATCTCCTGGCCTAGTTGCCTCATAAGAGGTGTCTTGTAGTATCACTTATGAGGTTCAGACCTGTCTTCGGACAGTTGACTATACAACAACATTCAAGTACGTATGGTCTGTCATTTAGAGATATTAGAGTTCTTCTTTGCGAACATAAATACCATTCAATAGGAAAAACAGTCTTTCATTGCTTATCAGTTGTAGAATAGTAGCCTTACTCAAGAAACATGTTTTGTAACAGAGCTCAGTTTAATCTTTGACCAGAATGCATAACAGTTCACAGATATACAAAGTAAATTATTAAATTATCATCACTTTCAATACATACAATACATTTAACTTCTTCCCACTTCATATAACTAGGTCAAGGAGAGTTATCAGTCAAGATGTCGGAAATTAATTTATTTTTCAACTTCAATAATGTCAATTAGCCATAAAAATTGAAATTATGGATATTATTATGCAATTAATTCTTGTGCTTAATTTTATTTACACTTCATTTACATATATAAAAACTACAGTGAAACAAGAGCTTTTCCTTAATAAAAGTCACATAGCGCTGTCATAATGGATGAATCCAAATGTTTTGTCTGGGAAAAATATAAATAATAATGATGTAAATAGAATACATGTTTTAGCAATAAATGAGAAGCCAAATCGACTAAATCCACTTTTTGAGTTAGGTGGTTAGAAAGCATCCTAAGGACAGAAGTAATAGTTTCAAAACGATAAAATTTAGTTACCTATAGTCATGCAGATTACAGCATGTGTTCTGTTTACTGATTACTATATCGAAATGTCAAGTCTTCAATCAGTTTGGGTTCCCAATGCCTCATATAAAAGAATCACTATGCTCAGTGGAAATGTATTAGGGACCTAGAACTGTAACGACTACATTCTTTTCAGGATCCTTTCTGTTCACAAATTCATAATCATTGCATTGAATTAAAAAAACAATGTTTATCCATTATGGTTCTGTTGCTCTTAGTGGTCTAAGAGTAAATTTTTGTCGTCCCTTGCAGAAGGAAATTATACTTTTTCAGCAGGAACATCAGATTTCCCAGAAGGGGACAATAGCCAGCATTCCCCCCTCCTCAATTCGCACCCTGCTCTGAAGCAAACATTTTTAGTTACATAGGTCTATATTGTTTGTGTGAAAAGCCAAGAAGAAAGTCGGATGTATCGATTCTGAATGAAATGCTACTGTGTGCAATTTTATCTTCAACAAGCTATGGTACCATATTTTTCACATGCAACGTCAGTTTCATATACATACTTTCCAGACAAATTCACTACTGAACATTAACAAAATCTGCCTAAGTTAGACGACTTCACATAACACAGCATACCAAACCACTTTTTGAGTGCCTGAATATTTAAATGTACATTTCTGTCAAAAGTCTTTAAACAATTCTTGCAGCATTATTATGTTACTAAAAACAGTCATGTTATTGATGTAAATATTGTATATTAATTTTTTTCTCTTACATGCAAAAGATGTATACACTCCATTTAGGGAACGCTGCGCTATATCATATGTAAAAATGAAATGTAAAATGCTGCTGCAGCCGCTACAACTACTGCTGCCGCTGCCACCACCATCACCACCATTCTCGCCACATTAGGCCCTACGATCTCATGGCATCTCTTAATAGTCTTCCTAATGACATGTCTTCATTGGGCTTTTAATTTCAAATTTAATATGAACTTCTAAAATCACCAATATAAAGCATGTCATTTTCCTTCTGCATTTTTTTATACAGTCCAATTTCGAAGATTTGGATGATGTATAGGCCTATATATTTTTTTTCTATCTAGCATAGTATATATCGTATAACCTCCCATCTTCCTAACAATTTAACTCCATTTGCTGGAAGTTCTCTTCCCACTTTCATTGATATAAATAATCCAAACTTTACTAATAAATGGCACCGTATGTCAGCCCAGTGTTTTATAGGCTATTATTATGTACAGTACAGTCACTTGACATTATGCATCAGAAGAAGAACAATATTTGTATATCAATAATTTCGAGGGAAAAATTGTTCCGGGGCCGGGTATCGAACCCGGGACCTTTGGTTAAACGTACCAACGCTCTCCCACTGAGCTACCCGAGAACTCTACCCAACACCGATCCAATTTTTCCCCTCTATATCCACAGACCTCAAAGTGGGCTGACAACAGTCAAGCAACCAACATTTGAGTGCACACTAACTCTGTGTGACTTTAAATTGTGATTTTCTGTTACGTACAGTGACGTGTATTATGCAAATTAAGCTTTCAGGAATAACTCCCTGTAAAGTTAATTTGAATCATTTCGAGGGAAAAATTGTTCCGGGGCCGGGTATCGAACCCGGGACCTTTGGTCACTGTATGTAACAGAAAACCACAATTTAAAGTCACACAGAGTTAGTGTACACTCAAATGTTGGTTGCTTGACTGTTGTCAGCCCACTTTGAGGTCTGTGGATATAGAGGGAAAAATTGGATCGGTGTCGGGTAGAGTTCCCGGGTAGCTCAGTGGGAGAGCGTTGGTACGTTTAACCAAAGGTCCCGGGTTCGATACCCGGCCTCGGAACAATTTTTCCCTCGAAATTATTCAAATTAACTTTACAGGGAGTTATTCCTGAAAGCTTAATTTGCGCAATATTTATATATATCTGGTCTGATTAAAGTAATATGACACTAGTCAGCGATGTATACAATGGAGGAGGAAAGGAACCGGCTACCCTACCCCATTATCTCCTGGCTTAGTTGCTTCATAAGTGATGCCTTTTTGGTGTCACTTATGAGGTTCAAACCTGTCTTCGGACAGTTGACTAAACAACAACAATATGATTTTGGTCCACATTCAGTTTGAAAATTCAATTAAAATTAAGGCTGAACTGCAATAACTTCAATTATATATGAAAAATTATAGCATTAACTTGTCTAATACGTTTGTTTTATTTATTCTTGTTTAACCTCCTTTCTGGGTCTTACAAGCCATGCCAGTAGAACAATAGTAATTATTTCTTTTGGATCACACACGAGACAAGGACAATGGAGGACTTCTCTGGTGAAGAACTGGCTTATTTCAGGGATCACCTCCTAAAGACAACACGAGCATATATATATATATATATATATATATATATATATATATATATATATATATATATATATATATATAGACAGAATGTTCGGGGTAGATGGAAAGTAAATTCCAATTGCTGGAAACGAAGTCGTATTATGTAGGCCTAAATAATACCCTGTGTTAATTTATAATGTATGGTACATATTAACATGTACTCATTGACATCTTAATAAAACAAACTCAGTCACTGGCTAAGGCCTGCTGATCCGGGGTTGCACTCTGGCTGATTACCTGGTTGGGTTTTTTCCGAGATTTTCCCCAACCACAAGGCGAATGTAAGGTAATCTATGGCGAATCCTCAGTCTCATCTCGCAATCATCTATCCCATCGACTCTAAATAACCCAGCAGTTTATACAGCGTCGTTAAATAACGAACTACAAAAAATAAATAAATAAAACAATTTCACGAAAAGACGAATCCCAGTTTCACCAGGCATAGTTTCTAGTTTACAAATCTCAATGACCAGTACCAAACAGTCTTCCTTTTATCACTTTTGAAACGAAAATCGCGGCCATTATTTGTTGTTAACTCTCCAACTAATCTGGGTATTATGTATAACAAATTATAACTTTGTCTCTTTTGAATCAAACGAACAAGGGCACTGAAATTCTGTCTTATAACTTGAATTCGGTAAAAACAAGCGGTTGAAGGTAATACCCAGGGGCGTACGCAAAGGGGGGGGGGGTTATTCCCCCTCTTGAACTTAAAAAAATACATATTTATATTTCAATATATTTTATTGTTTCCATGGGTTTTCCTATTATGTAAAGTGTCTTATATATCATATACAAATAACTGTTGACTAACAGTCTTACTAATAAACCGTGTATAGTTTTTATACTAGACTCATGCAGAGTTGAGACAGAAAACTTTACTAATAAACCATGCATAAGCGATGGACGTATAAACAGCCTGTAACTATACAATGGGAATTTCTTTGCAGTAGTTATATACACGAAACCCCTTGTTTAAGCGTTGTATATAGAGAACAAAAATGGCCGCCCCTCTAACAGCTGTTCGTATCGACTGTCACTTTATGATGATGGTTAACTAGTAACCAAAGAAGAACAAACCAAAGAGCACAGAATAATTAGAATAATATTACCACCAGACATCGGATTCTAGGGCAAATGCCTATTTTGTTTCTTTAGGAGAAAAGTAAAAATAATTATTAATATTTGTGTTTCATGGAAATTGAAAGGTACCGGTATTCAAAGAGTTTTATAGTGCCCTAAAATGCCCTAAAACGGTTATTAGAGCCTAATTTGTTAATATTCGCCTAAAAATGCCTAACTCACTGTAAAGTTTCGCATTTTACTCTTACTTTTTATAATTTATACATGCATTCACTGCGAAATTTAAGGCATTTAAAAAGTGGAAAGTTTACTTCACACCGGCCATGAAACCATTGATAAAGGAAACAAAATGTTTTGAATCTCACGACACTCGCAATAGATTTCACCGAATTTAACATGTTTGGAGGCATAAATGCCGACAAAGAACCAACCTTAGTTTTGAAGCAGGCAACAATCACAACATGTGCTGCTACCGATTCAGAGATATACTATACTATAAAAATGACTGTTTTCGGTCTGAAACCGATTAGCTGTACTGCCCTTCAGAGTGTCATAAAATCACAATTTTTGGAGAAAGAGTGTTTTTGAAATATTTATGAAAAGTCGTAAAACTGAGAATTAATAGGGTAAACCGTTACAAAATATTTAAAAGAATGGCCCTCCTAGTGTTAACACTACCAGGAAATGCAACAATAAGTGGAACTTTGTATTTTTGTCCAATTGAATCTCAATAACAACGGTTCATTTGAATGCTCGTTAACAGTTGCTCTTTCCCTCACCTTATTTGTGTTGAGAAGTTTTGAGCGGTAGGCCGTTTTCCTGTGAAGTTTAACGCGATAATGCCGAAAAATATAAGTGCAAAATCTACATTGATCCGGCAATGGCTAACAGAATATTCAGAATTCACTTATGATGGAAAAATAATATTCTGCAAGATTTGTAGCAAACAGGTATGTAACAATAGTTGAAATATATAAATTCTATTAATTTTAATGAGTAGGCCTATAATATTTATACATTGACTGAGCTATCCTGAGGTATAATTCTTTTTAAGACCACTACACTTTAACCTTTTAAATTCCGATAGTTAAAGTATTTGCAGGTCATTAAAATTTTGATTGTTCGAACCCACTAACTTTGTGATAGAAATACGGCAATACAACAATTAGGATTTTATTTTAATTCAGTTTACTTTACATTTTTAGATTTCGCAAGAAAAGAAGTGCCACCTAAAGCAGCATGTGCAAGGAGCGGCTCATAAGGCTAAAGCTCAGCAGAAAAATCAACTGCAACAAACTTTACTAACACAGCCTACTTCATCCAATCTCAGCAGCAATTTCTATGCTGATTTAACCAGAGCGTTTATTGCTGCTAACATTCCCTGGAATGCAATTGAAAATCCGGTTTTAAGACAGTTTTTACAAAAATACTGCAAACAAAATATCCCATCTGAGTCGACCCTAAAAAAAATTACTTAGACAGAATATACAATGAAACTTTAGCTTCCATTCGGGAGGATATAGGTGATTCTTACATATGGGTCTCTGTGGATGAAACCTCAGATCCTATGAATAGGTATATAGCAAATATGGTAGTAGGAAAACTTAGTCCTGATGGAACTTCGATTCCACACCTCGTATGTGTTAAGGAACTTTCGAAAGTGAATAGCCAAGCCATTGCTTATTTTGTAAATAAAGGCCTACAGTCTTTATACTCAGGTAATATAGACGATTCTAAAGTTCTGTTGTTTTGTACTGATGCTGCCTCATACATGGTTGCTGCAGCTCCACTTCTTAAAACATTTTATCCTAACCTCACGCATGTAACCTGTCTAGCACATGGCCTTCACAGGGTTTCTGAAACAATCCGGAATGAATTTCCTCTTGTCAATTCATTTATTTCTAACACAAAAAAATGTTTTTGTAAAGCCCCATCCAGGATTTCAATATTCAGAGAGAACTTTCCAGATATCCCACTCCCACCTCAGCCGGTTGTTACACGATGGGGAACCTGGATTCAGTCAGTGGTGTATTATTCTAAGTATTTTAAAGAAGTGGTCACAGTTATTGATTAATTACCTGAAACTGATAGTGCAGCGTGTGTGAAAGCAGTGAAAGATTGTCTGAATGACTCACGAGTGAAAAACGATATTGCCTACATAACATCAAACTTTTCTTTCATACCTGCAAGCATTGAACAATTAGAACGTGAAAAACAATCTCTTTGTAGCCAAATAGCAATAGTAAAGGAAGCTCAAATGAACATACATTCTGCTTTGGGCGAAACTGGGAAAAAAGTTAAAAATAAGTGGGACAACGTATTAAATAAGAATGTAGGATTTTCATTGTTGGAAAAAGTATCAAGAGTGATATCAGGGGAAAGTGTAAATGTTACAGTAAGTATTGATGTTTCTATTGTACCTAATTTAAAATTTGCGCCTCTCACATCAGTTTCGGTTGAAAGAAGTTTTTCTGCTTTCAAAATGATTCTCAGTGACAAAAGGCAAAGGTTAACTGTGGAGAATTTAGAAAAAATTCTGGTGGTGTACTGTGCAGATAATTATAATAAAGTCTGAGCATGGAACTGAATTTCAATAACTTATAATGAGTAATCTTGATATCAATAATCATTATTTAATTAGTTTCAATATATTAAATTTGTGCAGCTCTGTTTATAAATATAATATAGTATTCTTTTTTAATGTTTAAACATACTTTTTTGTGCGTATTTTAGTGTATAACTAAAAATTTCAGTGAAAGAAATAAGTATGATAACTTGATGTGCCTAAAATGCCTATTTTCATTAAAATAGAGCCTAATTTTACAAATTTTGAGCTTATTTTAGGCGCCTAAAACTGCAATTTTTAGTGCCTAAAAATCCGATGTCTAATTACCACAGTCTACTATCACAGTCTACTATATACAGTCACGAAGCTTGAGGTGTTTTTTTGCAAATCTAGTGATAAAGCGCTCCAAGCGGTTAGCAACTAGAAACAATAGACTGTCCATGGCCGACTTTGGACTGTGTCGTATTTCTATCGAGTGCTAGCTCGTTACGTATTTCACATTGATGCTTGTGAAATGTTCGTTATTGGTTGTAATGAAAATGTTAATGGCTAAAATATAATAATTGGAATAATAATACGGGACAAGGAGGAGATGTTTGTAGTGATTTAAATTGTAGCAACAGTAAGAGAAAGAGGTCAGAGTTATCCTTTTTCCGATTTCCGAAAGATTCAGAAAGGTTCCTGGGTTTCCACAAGAATGCTGTGCAGAAACAAAACTCTTCATTTTGAAGTTCTCTGTGACTGTTAGAATACATTATATCCTTAAATTTCACAATGAAATGTTTCAGTCTAACCAAAAGGACATTAGATACCGGTTAAAGTTCTGTCACTTAGGCTGCTAAATTTCCAGAGAAATAAAGGTTAGGTCTACTTTTTTTTTTTTTCAGAGGATATATTTTTAATTGTAGCTATTAATCTTTTTATTATTTTTATGTGTTATTTTACTAAAGACGTAGAAAAAAATTAAGTTTGTTTTAATGAAATTTATTGATCACGTTTTATTTCCAATTCTGGTGTGATTATTATTGCTTAACCTCACCCCGTACGTAAGCCTACACTACAAGTACCGGTACACGTAAGTTACTCCATTAATTCATATTTCCATTATTATTGTTGTAAAGGGAAATGCAAATTAATATTTATTGGTTTCATAGTTAATTATCGCTATAATCTTGAATGAGTGAAGCTATTATAGTAAATTTCAGTTCGTTTTGCACAAACAAAAATTATATTAACTTATTTCTTGTATTGTATTGTATTTATTAACATTCTATGGTATTCATACATGCTTACAGCTAGAATATGGAACAAGTCAAAAAACTTAATACTATTATAAAATCTTAATTTATAGTCACAGTCTAGATGAAATATATACAGATGAGATTTACAATATAGTCTACTAGTACAGGTGCAGGTCTACTAGTGCAGGTATCTTCGAGTTTATGGTGGAATTTAATATACTTCATTAAAATAATAAATTAACTTTATGCATTTAATAGTTCAATAATGGAAGGAAGGTGTTAATTTTTTCAAAAGAACACGACAACGAAAGTGTAACATATTTTGTCGTCTGCTAGGAGAGAGATCTGCGATGATGAGGCGATAGTAGCGATCCTAGTGGTGGGCAACTACCCATGTTTGCATTTTTACTACATATTGAGCTTCGCGACTGTATATAATACTGTGCTACTATATAGTAGACTGTGATATTACTGTAGCTTGTACTCTTTGACCAAAATATAGTATGGTAATCGATTAGAGCCAGTTGTACTATTGATACTTAACACGCCACACTAGAGCCCTCTACCGGATGCAATAGAGAACCTCAGATATTCTATTATCTTTCGTAACGAAGTAATGACGAAACTATGACATAGCTGTGCAACAGTTGTACTGTTATACGCGACGTATATAGTGATTAGTAGTAAGAAATTTACACATCACGTATAAATGAGCTACTCATTGTATAAGTATAAGATAGTTAAAGGTCTGTATATAGAGTTTTTATTAGTAAGACCGTAAATATATACCGTATGTATAATTATTGTGTAAGCGTAATAATGACACAAGCATATTTTATTAAAAAAATTAAACACACATTAAAATTAATTAAAATTTGGATGACTGAAAAAATTACTTTTCAAAGATTTTATAAGGATATTCAAGAATATGTTCCATTACAACACAATATACTAGTAATAAATATAGCGTAATATAATAATAATAATAATAATAATAATAATAATACACAACATTTACAATAAAGTCAATTTTAAACAATTTGAATGACATCCCACTTGACAAAAGGTTGTTTCAACTCAAAGCATGTCTTCGCATCTAGCCATAAGCTGGCTGACAGTATGTTGTCCTCTAGGTTTATATTGTAATATTTGTTTGGTCAGTCTTCCAGAGTCCATCCAATTTATATGTTGACACCATTGTAATTTAGTGTTTGTCACTTTGTCAACTAAGTCGAATATTTTATTTTTGTTTTCCCAAGAACAAATTTAATTATTATATTTCTAAAGACGATATGCAAGTCTTCAGATACTATGTGTGATAAAACCTGTAGTTTTGCTTTCTTTCTACAACTGACTACAAAAAATAAACTCTAAAACATTGTCCTAGGCGTGGGACATTTCCTAATATGATTTAAAATTAGGAGCATGGATCTATTACAAATTCTAACCAATCAGTTTTTTGAAAATATAATGCAAATAAGGTACACTGACATAACAAAGAAAATTATTGGAAATTCTTGGATGGGACCAGTGGCGTAGCATGAAATTTTGAGCAGGGGAAGCTAATTCAAGTTGTCTTTCATGCAATATGAGAAAACGTATTACAAAAGTATAGTCTTAAAAAAAAAGTAGTCAATGTCAAGTCAGCAGTCGAAGTTTGGTTGGAACCTCGTAAGTAACACCAATAAGGCATGATCTCAAATGGTGCGTAGTAAAGTATGATTTCACGGTTTACACATCAAATAGACACGTATAGTATAACACTAGCTGACTCCCTGTCATAGTTAGAGGAATCACAATATTAACGGTCAATAGATACAGTACGTAAGTATGCGTCTGTCTTTTGGTTGCGTCCTTCATTGACAGCAAGGAAGTGGGTCATTTGTTTTTTAGATCACACTTTTGTTCGTAAGTCAATCTTGATAATAGAATTTTCCTAAAAAATTCAAGTAAATTGGTGTCAGGAACTGTTATTTCACTCATTATTTATTATGTCAGCCACAATGCACACTAACACTTCAACTGAGCACAACTGACGAAAAGGGATAACTCGGAAACTACTTATTTTAAATGTTAAAGCTAGCTTCTTGCTACCCTTGCGACCAGAATAGTTTAGTTAGAAAGGGATGGAAAATCTGCGGGGTGGGTTACACAGAAGAATGAGTGTAAGAAACCAGTCTGCTTGGAAGCTGGTGTGTGCAGGCTTCTTGTTTACTGCTGCATCACAAATCATCCTGAGCTGCCGCATCACAATATTTAAAGCGTAAATATAAATTCTATTAAAATTAATAAATAATTTTGTCCATAGATTGCAGGTTTATTATGAAATTATTATTAACTGGGGAAGCTGAGCTTTTTAGCTTACATTGACGCTACGCCACTAGATGGGACCCATCTACTGTAGGGTTGCCACATATTATTTCAGCAAAATAGGGACAAATTTTAAACAGATTGATCTCGGAATAGATTATGCTTGAAGAAAGAAATATGTGAAAAGTCTCACATTTTTAGATAGCTTCTATATTTGACAATTTCAAACGCAAATGTCTTTAGATTTTTTAATAATATGGAAAAGTGAAATGTTTCATATGCAATTTAGGCTTTAAAATCTATTGATATACCAATAGAACTTAATATATTCACGTATTAAAAAAAATCTGATAAAAATTCAGTGTTGGATATATCTTGTACCGGTAAATCAAACCTTTCAATTATACAAGATGTTTCACAATACACTGTACACAGACTGAAAAGAGCAGTTAGGGGGGCAAGGCAAATATTTTTATTAGACAATATAGAGTGGATGTTAAATGAATTATATATTTGCTTTATTAATTTGTTATTAATTACTTCAAAATCTTTGGGCAGAAGAATTTTGTAGCCTAAAAATCGATTGGGACAATCCTGATTTTCCGGAACGTATGGCAACCCTAGATACATGCCACCCCTCTCCCTTCTAATGACATTTGACACTCCTGTCCATGAATTACTCGTTGTACACACAGATGGTCAATAGATTATCATTTATTACACATTTGGTTTTTCAGCCTTCACAGCTGCCGCAATATCAATATAACGATTAATGTTAGGTTTTTAATTAGATATATCAACAATGCTGGTACAAGGTCGAAGAGTTCATTAGACTTACGGAAGTCTTTAGATAATGTCCGAACCACAGCCACGTCATGTTGATCACAAAGTTCAACGTTTAACAGACTTCGATTTTGATTAAATAAACTTTGTATTTGATAGTTACGCACAATAATCTAATCTCGTTCTGAGTTTGGGGAACATAGGTCAACTCCAATGTTTTTGTTAATATAGGCCTACAGACTTGAGAATTATGACGGGATTGACAGGTCACTACTGTACCCTTAAAGAATATATATAAATGGAAACTAGAAGTACAGGGTTTATGGGCTATAGAAAGGCCTGCTTAGCATGTCTACAAATATGATTCAGTAACTTGGAACAGTTATTAACCATTCGGAATCACAAATCTGAGACAAATATAATACGTGTGATGGAAATCCAGAGTGAAGGTTTAATAAGATACCGTACAGTAGTGACCAGATTCCCATAATAAAAAACGGGACACTTATTAAAGTTGACATGAATGAACATTTTATCTAAACATTCATTAATCTTATTACTTGTGTTTATATAATGACAGTGAGCAATAAGGTCCAGGTTTATTTATTTTAAAGTAATAAATACTACACTGTTTACAATAACTAGCCTATAGGCCTAATAATTATACATAATAGAATAGCATGGATGCTTTGCTTACATCATTGTTAATCATTTTTATATTGCAACTAGTCTGGATTAATTAGGTTAACTTATCTGTTTAAAAATACTTCACGTTAATTGGACCTTACATCATATTCATGTCACTGTTTTCTGAGCTTGTTTCATAACAACATTTTTTGTCTCATATTACCTTTTAATTATTTTAACATTCTCCATGAAGATGAACTGTATACTATATTTTATTCCATGGAGTGCAGTTTCATAGAAAGGACTTTGCCGACAGACCTTCTACTGCCCCCCTACTAATTGGTTGTCATAAATAAAGGTCTTCCTTACTGTGACGGAAATCTTGTCCTCTCCTGTCAGTAACCAATCACAACCCTCGTTCATAAGAATTGACAGGCTCCCGTCAAATCCACGTGGAGGCAGAGTTTCCGCATCTTTTCCGAATTCCAAGAACCACGTCAGTCTCACTGTCTCATTTCGAGGGTCACCAGGATTTTGGCAACTGTGCAATGTTGGGATGAGGGGACAGGATGGAATTATCAGAGGTGTTTGTGTAGGAAGTCATAAATCTATAAGTGGTGTTCAAAGGACCCACTGAACTGCACTCCTTGAAATAAAATGGAGTATACAATCAGCATCATATTTCTTTGATAAATGAATTTACTCAGTGTAACTGAGAAGTGTTGGCCTTTCCTTCAGGGAACTATCGATGTCCATGCAAAACATATTTTTGAAATTACATTTTGTGATTAATATGACCTTCACTGAATTCATTACGGTGACATCTGATGGAAACAATATAGAATTAATCAATATTTTACGTGACTATTAAATAAAATAAAATAAAATAAAAAGAAATATTTCAACAATAATTTAGGGAAATGGGATGTCATTTTTAAAAAAACGGGACATTTGGTATCCCGAGCATACCTTTCTCGGGCAGGGAACAAGAGGCTCAAAAAAGGGACAAGCCCGTTAAAAATGGGAAGTCTGGTCACCCTACCATACAGTTACAGGCTGGGCACATTTCGAGATACAAGAATTCGAATATCATGTGAAGAAGCACGTGGCCAACAAGCACGACTTCTGCACTTTCGGAAAACATTAGTCGCAACGTTAATAATTTACATTAAGTTACAGACTACAGTCATGCTCAAACCTCCTGACGTTTGCAAATGTGTCCGCTTATGGGCGATAGCTAATAGCGGCAATGCTGTGTTGCAACATATGGGCATGCAGACTCCCGCTTAGAAAGTCTCAAGATCAAATAACAAGATTATGTTGTAGGGATCCTGCATGTATATGTGATGAATGTTTGTTTTCTCAACACATACAAATAAAAATCACATTTCTACCCCTGGAGGTTCCAATTTCATGAGTTAATACAGTAAAACCCCGATAAGACGCCATTTTAGGGACTGCGTGTAAACCTCATATTAGGCGGATATACTAATTTTGACTTATATACAGTACTGGTATCTATTAGCACTTTTGTTTATTGAAATACATGATTCATGAAAGGTAATACAGTATTACTCCATTATGTAATTACTGTACTGTACGTTGAAGACATTTACAATATGACGTACAGTAGTGGCAAAAAACTGGACTGACCCTTGTAGCTGATTTCAGAGCCCTGTTCACAGTGACAGCATGATAGACTGGTAACTAAGACTTTCGTGGCTCGAATCCTGCCTGGGAAGGAAACTTTCTTTTTTGTTCCTTATTCAAATTTATTCCCAATACTTTTCGATTGCAGTGATTTTTTACTACTTAATTAACTTATTATTCCCAGAATATGAATTTTACCAGATTATTTTCTAATAGCTTTGGAAATGGGCTCCATCAGCAGTCAAAACTACAACAATTTCAATAGATTACCCGCTATCTTGTGAATGCGGGTGTGGCATATGCAGTGGCTCATTTCGGGGACTTTGATTATTCCGTGGGTCCGGTTTTTTGCCACTACTGTTCTGTACTTAAGTCTTTCGAAAAAAGTCATTTATAGTTGTTTGCCTTGTGCGTGTTCTCCAAGTCCTCATGTTTACCACACTTCACTTTCCTGCGCTTACATCCTCCCAACATCACAGCTGCAGTGATTGAGTCCCGATTTTTTATTGTCATCCTTAATGTCGATGATGGGATTCCTAATGAATCAAAGAGTTGCTTCTGATTAAGAATACTGTTTTCACCGTACTTCCGTAAGATTTCCACTTTTTCGTCCATACGCGTTAAATGTCCTTCCCATCTCAAATGTCTGAATTTAATGTTCCTAATTATGTCAGGTGAAGAATACAATGTGTGGAGTTCCGCATTGTGCAACTTTCTTCATTCTCCTGTAACTTCATCCCTTGTAGCCCTAAATTTTTTTTTAAGCACATTCTTAAACACCCTTAGCCTCTGTTTCTCTATCAACGTGAGAGTCCAAGTTTCACAACCATACACAACAACTGGTAATATAACTGTTTTATAAATTCTAACTTTCAGTTTTTTTGAAAGCAGACTGGATGACAAAAGCATCTGAACCAAATAATAACAGGCATTTCCCATATTTATTCTGCGCTTAATTTCCTCCCGAGTGTCATTTATATAAGTATTTGTTACTTGCTTCAAGATATTTGACTTTTTTTTCACCTTTTCAAGGTATAAATTACCAATTTTAATATTTCCATTTCGTACTATGTTCTGGTCACGAGACATAATCATATAGGCCTACTTTGTCCGTTCGGAATTTACTTCCAAACCTATCTCTTTCCTTGATTCAAGTAAAATTCCCGTGTTTTCCTTAATAGTTTGTGGATTTTCTCCTGACATATTCAGCTAAGCATAAAGAAGCAGCTGATGTAACCCATTAAATCCTAAACCCTCTCTGTTATCCTGGACTTTCCTAATGACATATTCCAGAGCAAAGTTAAAAAGAAATGGTGATAGTGCATCTCCTTGCTTTAGCCCATAGTGAATTGGAAAAGAATCAGACAGAAACTGGCCTATATGGACTCTGGTATACATTTCACTAAGACACATTTTAATTAATTGAACTAGTTTCTTAGGAATACCAAATTCAATAAGAATATTATATAAAACTTCTCTCTTAACCAAGTCATATGACTTTTTGAAATCTATGAATAAATGATGTACTCTGCCCTTATTCTCCCATTTTTTCTCTAATATCTGTCAAATACAAAAAATATGATCAATAATCAATCTAATATGTCTAAAACCACATTGATGATCCCCAATAATTTCATCTACGTATGGAGTTAATCTTCTCAAAAGAATATTGGACAAAATTTTGTATGATGTCAACAAAAGTGATATGTCTCGAAAGTTACTACAGTTAGTTTTCCCCCCTTCTTAAAGATAGGTTCCGGTAGGTATAATTACGGGCTCCTTCCATTGTTCTGGTACAATTTCCTTTTTCCCAAATAGCAAGTACAAGCTTAGTCCACCATTGTAGCTGAGGGGTTAGCGAATTTAACTCCGAACCCAGCGGTCCTAGGTTCGATTCCTGGTCAGGACGAGTTGCCTGGGTGAAGTTTTTCCGGGGTTTTTCCCTCACTCCTATGAATGAATGTCAGGTAACTTTATCAGGTGATTGAAACCCCACTCATCTTCTCCACTTCCTTTCCTCATCATCCCGTTTCTGGTTTTTCAGATTACTCTACAGGTGGCCTCCCGGAACTACTGGTTCTCTCGACTGGCCTCCATGGAATGTAGCAAAACGACGTTGGATGGCTTCTGCAACGAGCACCTGAGGCGGACCTACTCGGAGGGAGGAGTTTCGCCTCAGACAGACAGGGGGGGGGGGGGGGCCTTGGGGGAAGTTGCTGAAGCAGGAATGGTATATGGATTTCTGTTGGCTGTAGGGACTGGTCGTTAGGGAGTCATGTGGTTGGGTTGATGAGCGTAGGGGATCATTCTATATCGAGGGTTAGCGCAATAGATCTCAACAGGTCGCAGTGCTGGACCATCCATGCCCCCCTCACTTAAATTCCATTCCAATTCCAAGTAGAAGGTTATGAATTTCGCAAGATAATGCACTTCCACCCTATTGTATTAATTCTGCTGGAATTTGATCAATAGCCTACCTGGGAGACTTGTACTTTTTCAGCTTTTCAATCGCAATTATGACTTCAGAAAGCGTGGGTTCAGGTAGGTATAAATGGCTCAATAGTTTGTATTTAAATTTCGTCCCGATCATTTCTATTTGGCCTATGTACTTTCAGTAGTTGCCCAAAATAGTTTCTCCATCTGTTCAGAATGGAATGAGAATCTGCAAGCAAGTCACCATTCTCATCCTTGATCATGTTTACCCTTGCCTGATATCTTTTCTTAAATTTCTTTATGCCTTTATATAAATCTCTAATGTTTTTATTCTCATTATTTGTTTCTATCTCATTCAGTTTTTCCTTCAAGTAGTCTCGTTTTATTCTTAAGTGTATGATTCCTGTCTTCCATTGAAATAATTATCTCTATTCGCCTGGACTGGAGTCTGTAAGAAAGTAAATTTTGCCTGTTTCCTTATTTCTATTACCATGCAAAAATCTTCATCAAACCATGGTTTCTTTTTCTTAGTTTCATGATAACCTATGCTCTGCTCAGCTGCAATTTTGAAAATATCTCTGATCCTTCCCACACACTTTTAACATCTAACTCCTTCTCAACTTCGAATAATAATAATAATAATAATAATAATAATAATAATAATAATAATAATAATAATAATAATAATAATAATTGAATTTAACGGAGGGAGGCACTATGGCCCAGGCTGTGACCTGTTAAGATTTATTGCGCTGATGCTTTAGTGACACATTCCCAAACCCACACAGGCTGACAACACTAAGGTTCTCTGTGTGCCCAGGTTTCGAGCAGGCAACCTCACTCGTCCCTAGGACAGCTCCCTCCATGCATCGCCAGACGGCATTCAGGGAATGCTACAGAATGATAACAAAATGAAGAAATGGCGACAGAATGACGTAAATGCCTAATTTGGGAAGAAATGGGAAAACCTCCAACTGCAACCCTTGTCCGCCACAAGTGTCACTACGGATTTTTTCATCAGACCTGACTGGGAATCGAACCCGGGTCGCCTATAATACGGTATGTGACAGTCTGAAGGTCTGACCATTCAGCCAGAGAGTAATAATAATAATAATAATAATAATAATAATAATAATAATAATAATAATAATAATAATAAAAGGTAAAGGTAAAGGTATCCCCGTAACATGCCATGAAGGCACTTGGGGGGCATGGAGGTAGAGCCCCATGCTTTCCATGACCTTGGCACTAGAATGAGGTGGTGTGGTCGGCACCACGCTCTGACCGCCTTTTACCCCTGGGAAAGACCCAGTACTCAATTTTATAATAATAATAATAATAATAATAATAATAATAATAATAATAATAATAATAATAATAATGAGTCACTATTAAAACATCCTTTCATAATAAAATAAAATTATCATAATATTCTGTTTTATTTCATTAAGCTACTATACAGTGCAATACCAATGATTCTAACTTGTCAGTGGTTGCTGCTGAGCAATACCAGTCCCTTTGTATGTTGAATATGGCTTTCCGTGAATTGTTAGCTCGGAGTTTTTGAGTCACAAATCCTTCCTTTCCTCAACATCGTAATGCACTAAACAATATGAAACACGTGACAAACGATACACAATGTAGTACTTGATGCACTAGTGTTATGTGAGCACATGCAGGAAACAGGTTACAACATTCTCTTTGATGCTGCTAGGCATGCTTGACACATTCAGCATTCTCCATGTTGCTCATCAAGCAGATGCCTTTTGAACTACAAGAAAACCTTTGTGGTACTTTCAACCTTTCCCAAGTTATTCACCTTGGCACATTCATTGGTTTCCATGGAAAATCTGAAATTAAGTAATTAAGGCATTTTCAGCATTTCCCCACTCCCAGTCTTCAATTATTTCATGATAATTCAGCTAATGGTCTGACAAATATGGAACCTCTGACCCAATGGCTAGCATGGTAACTACTATCCAATAGGCCTATTCAGTTTTGTCATGATACCTTGTCTTGATCACTGCCAAATCTGAAAATAGACAGGCAGGATGTCGTGAAAGGAATAGATATATTTAAGATTTTCGATTAAAGTTTCATTCTCAGTGGTCTTGTGGTTACCGCACCATGCTGACCGTTAGATCCTAAGTTCACGGGTTCGAACTTGGTGGAGGGTAATGGATTGTAATGGGCAATAAAAATCCTTTGCATAGCTTACTCCAGAAAAGAACCCTGTTCCTTTCAAAGGACTGCAGATAAAATTCTCGACCACTTGTCATCTAGACAATTTCAATGCAGAATGACCTTTGCAATTGGAAAAGTAGTTAAAATTAAAAGCTGCCGCCACCGAAAAAGTGGACTGCAGAATAGGCCTATTTATTTATAGGTTTATTTAAGAAACTTGGCAACTCAAGTTTAGGCTGTTTGTTCAAACAATGTTTTCCATGACACAAATGTTGAAACAGAAAATCTGGTGATTATTATTTTAATATTTGGATTGTAAGAAACATTAATCAACTCGACTTCTGTTCATGAACAAAAAGTAAACACATAGGACTAGACCGAGGTACAACTAAATTTGTGTGAAACGTAACAACGAATGCTGTAGGCTATGATATGTAAACAAACCATAGCCCACTATCACCCCGTTATGTCATAGACCTATTTTGGTTAAACAAAATTTTGAAAATACCCGAAGCATAATTATGATGAAACCTAATATAATCAACATCATTAACTTCCTGAAAATGCTTTATGACGATGATTATTGGTATTATTATTAATTATATTATTCCTTTGCACTTATAAAAGTTAACAGGAATATACGAACATCTGATATAATTTTTTTAATATCTGGACTGAAAGGTGTCTTTCCAACAAAACACATGAACTGCTCTAGATGATATCAGCGTCACGAGCGCCGGAAGAGTGTCACTTCTCACTCCCCCACTTCTCACATAATTATAGCAACGTAGTAGATTATTTATAACAATTTTATTTCCAATATTGTACTAAACACAAATAAACCTGAAAGAACTCATTGTGTCAATGTTTTGCTTCATCTGAGTCACTGAATTTGCATTTGTCGTTTATTTGTTCTTACGGTAACTAGTTAATCAATGACATACCGGTAGCCACAAATTTAATCGGTAGCACGATTGTAAAGAAATACAATAATTTTATATGTAATAGGCCTAGCTACATAATTTAGATATTATAGCCGCCTTTTTTTGTGTAATTAAATTGAGGTCTCGAGGGGAAAAGTTTTCGATGAATGTGAGTGTAATCTTGCACTTTTAATGATTAACATGATGATCCAGAAGTGATAATGAAGCTGTGATATTTACCTACAAGATGCCATGACTTTCTCCGTCCATATTTACACAGCCAAAATCCATCGTCTTTATCTGACTGGTATCCAATGAAAGGTGTTGCTAGAGCATCCGCTATTTGCCCAACCAGTAACACTATGCCTGACAAGAAACTGTCGAATTTCAATACTAAATGGAAAAACACTAATAAATAGGTAAACCACATAGACGCGCAAATATCGTTTAACACATGTCCTACACCGTATGCCAATCGTAACCTAAGCGGTAGTCTTCTTATTATTTCAGTGTAGTCGTGTCGAGAGTGCTCCATTCTGTCACTCATAGAACAGCACTGAACAACATGAATTCTAACCTGCAGACTATTAACTCGTCTTATATGAAACGATATCAAAGTCGAAAGTGTAACTGCGGCGGCGTTTATAGTTGAATGAACAACACTCCACCACACACACCATACCACAACTCACAATATCCGTCAATATCACATGACTAAACCCCATGCTTTCGTCTCTGCCATCTCTATGATGTCATTAGTCTGATTCATCATCACATCACATCACTCTCACTGTAAAAAAACTTGTTTCCAGTGTTGCCAACACATAAATTGTATCCCCGTCAGTATAACACCTGGAAATCCGTCAGAATCCGTCAAAATTAAAAAAAATAATAATAAAACCCAACATATAATATAAACAAATTTTAACACAGCTTACTTACCAATTCTGATTACAATAATTATTCCTCAACGTAATTTGATTACAACGAAATCTGAAACAGGGGATTCTTAAACATAGTACGGAACAGACAAGGCTTGGCTGTTCAAATAAAAAGTGAAATTTCCCAAAAATGAAACAATTAAAATAACAGCAGCTAAAAATGTCAAAAGATGATGTAAATCGTAATTTCCGCCAGAAAATGTCACCCGTCAAAGCCATTTTTTTCCTGTCCTGGCGGAATTTCCGTACAGTTGGCAACACTGCTTGTTTCGTAAGTGTCGGAGCAGTGTCACCACACAAACGTTAGAAGAATATTTGAATAATTTCGAGGGAAAAATTGTTCCGGAGCCAGGTATCGAACCCGGGACCTTTGGTTTAACGTACCAACGCTCTACCATTGAGCTACTCGGGAACTCTAACCGACACCGACACAATTTTTCCCTCTATATCCACAGACCTCAAAGTGGGCTGACAACCGTCAAGCAACCAACTTCGAGTGCACACTAACTCCGTGTGACTTAAATTGTGGTTTTCTGTTCACGAACAGTGACGTGTATTATGCAAATCAAGATTTCAGGTATAACTCCCTGTAAAGTTGATTTGAATAATTTCGAGGGAAAAATTGTTCCGGAGCCGGGTATCGAACCCGGGACCTTTGGTTTAACGTACCAACGCTCTACCATTGAGCTACTCGGGAACTCTAACCGACACCGACACAATTTTTCCCTCTATATTCACAGACCTCAAAGTGGGCTGACAACCGTCAAGCAACCAACTTCGAGTGCACACTAACTCCGTGTGACTTAAATTGTGGTTTTCTGTTCACGAACAGTGACGTGTATTATGCAAATCAAGATTTCAGGTATAACTCCCTGTAAAGTTGATTTGAATAATTTCGAGGGAAAAATTGTTCCGGAGCCGGGTATCGAACCCGGGACCTTTGGTTTAACGTACCAACGCTCTACCATTGAGCTACTCGGGAACTCTAACCGACACCGACACAATTTTTCCCTCTATATCCACAGACCTCAAAGTGGGCTGACAACCGTCAAGCAACCAACTTCGAGTGCACACTAACTCCGTGTGACTTAAATTGTGGTTTTCTGTTCACGAACAGTGACGTGTATTATGCAAATCAAGATTTCAGGTATAACTCCCTGTAAAGTTGATTTGAATAATTTCGAGGGAAAAATTGTTCCGGAGCCGGGTATCGAACCCGCGACCTTTGGTTTAACGTACCAACGCTCTACCATTGAGCTACTCGGGAACTCTAACCGACACCGACACAATTTTTCCCTCTATATCCACAGACTGACAACCGTCAAGCAACCAACTTCGAGTGCACACTAACTCCGTGTGACTTAAATTGTAGTTTTCTGTTCACGAACAGTGACGTGTATTATGCAAATCAAGATTTCAGGTATAACTCCCTGTAAAGTTGATTTGAATAATTTCGAGGGAAAAATTGTTCCGGAGCCGGGTATCGAACCCGGGACCTTTGGTTTAACGTACCAACGCTCTACCATTGAGCTACTCGGGAACTCTAACCGACACCGACACAATTTTTCCCTCTATATCCACAGACCTCAAAGTGGGCTGACAACCGTCAAGCAACCAACTTCGAGTGCACACTAACTCCGTGTGACTTAAATTGTGGTTTTCTGTTCACGAACAGTGACGTGTATTATGCAAATCAAGATTTCAGGTATAACTCCCTGTAAAGTTGATTTGAATAATTTCGAGGGAAAAATTGTTCCGGAGCCGGGTATCGAACCCGGGACCTTTGGTTTAACGTACCAACGCTCTACCATTGAGCTACTCGGGAACTCTAACCGACACCGACACAATTTTTCCCTCTATATTCACAGACCTCAAAGTGGGCTGACAACCGTCAAGCAACCAACTTCGAGTGCACACTAACTCCGTGTGACTTAAATTGTGGTTTTCTGTTCACGAACAGTGACGTGTATTATGCAAATCAAGATTTCAGGTATAACTCCCTGTAAAGTTGATTTGAATAATTTCGAGGGAAAAATTGTTCCGGAGCCGGGTATCGAACCCGGGACCTTTGGTTTAACGTACCAACGCTCTACCATTGAGCTACTCGGGAACTCTAACCGACACCGACACAATTTTTCCCTCTATATCCACAGACCTCAAAGTGGGCTGACAACCGTCAAGCAACCAACTTCGAGTGCACACTAACTCCGTGTGACTTAAATTGTGGTTTTCTGTTCACGAACAGTGACGTGTATTATGCAAATCAAGATTTCAGGTATAACTCCCTGTAAAGTTGATTTGAATAATTTCGAGGGAAAAATTGTTCCGGAGCCGGGTATCGAACCCGCGACCTTTGGTTTAACGTACCAACGCTCTACCATTGAGCTACTCGGGAACTCTAACCGACACCGACACAATTTTTCCCTCTATATCCACAGACTGACAACCGTCAAGCAACCAACTTCGAGTGCACACTAACTCCGTGTGACTTAAATTGTGGTTTTCTGTTCACGAACAGTGACGTGTATTATGCAAATCAAGATTTCAGGTATAACTCCCTGTAAAGTTGATTTGAATAATTTCGAGGGAAAAATTGTTCCGGAGCCGGGTATCGAACCCGGGACCTTTGGTTTAACGTACCAACGCTCTACCATTGAGCTACTCGGGAACTCTAACCGACACCGACACAATTTTTCCCTCTATATCCACAGACCTCAAAGTGGGCTGACAACCGTCAAGCAACCAACTTCGAGTGCACACTAACTCCGTGTGACTTAAATTGTGGTTTTCTGTTCACGAACAGTGACGTGTATTATGCAAATCAAGATTTCAGGTATAACTCCCTGTAAAGTTGATTTGAATAATTTCGAGGGAAAAATTGTTCCGGAGCCGGGTATCGAACCCGGGACCTTTGGTTTAAGATACCAACGCTCTACCATTGAGCTACTCGGCAACTCTAACAGACACCGACACAATTTTTCCCTCTATATCCACAGACCTCAAAGTGGGCTGACAACCGTCAAGCAACCAACTTCGAGTGCACACTAACTCCGTGTGACTTAAATTGTGGTTTTCTGTTCACGAACAGTGACGTGTATTATGCAAATCAAGATTTCAGGTATAACTCCCTGTAAAGTTGATTTGAATAATTTCGAGGGAAAAATTGTTCCGGAGCCGGGTATCGAACCCGGGACCTTTGGTTTAACGTACCAACGCTCTACCATTGAGCTACTCGGGAACTCTAACCGACAACGACACAATTTTTCCCTCTATATCCACAGACCTCAAAGTGCGCTGACAACCGTCAAGCAACCAACTTCGAGTGCACACTAACTCCGTGTGACTTAAATTGTGGTTTTCTGTTCACGAACAGTGACGTGTATTATGCAAATCAAGATTTCAGGTATAACTCCCTGTAAAGTTGATTTGAATAATTTCGAGGGAAAAATTGTTCCGGAGCCGGGTATCGAACCCGGGACCTTTGGTTTAACGTACCAACGCTCTACCATTGAGCTACACAATTTTTCCCTCTATATCCACAGACCTCAAAGTGGGCTGACAACCGTCAAGCAACCAACTTCGAGTGCACACTAACTCCGTGTGACTTAAATTCAGGTTTTCTGTTCACGAACAGTGACGTGTATTATGCAAATCAAGATTTCAGGTATAACTCCCTGTAAAGTTGATTTGAATAATTTCGAGGGAAAAATTGTTCCGGAGCCGGGTATCGAACCCGGGACCTTTGGTTTAATGTACCAACGCTCTACCATTGAGCTACTCGGGAACTCTAACCGACACCGACACAATTTTTCCCTCTATATCCACAGACCTCAAAGTGGGCTGACAACCGTCAAGCAACCAACTTCGAGTGCACACTAACTCCGTGTGACTTAAATTGTGGTTTTCTGTTCACGAACAGTGACGTGTATTATGCAAATCAAGATTTCAGGTATAACTCCCTGTAAAGTTGATTTGAATAATTTCGAGGGAAAAATTGTTCCGGAGACGGGTATCGAACCCGGGACCTTTGGTTTAACGTACCAACGCTATTAAGGTATTAAGGAAGTGGGAATTCGTGTAAGAATAGCAGACGGCGATGACAGAGTTCAATGAAGATTCCATAGTTGGCACAACTGCCATCTAGCGTAATGGTGCAATAATCAACGAGTTAGAAAGAGAAAGTATAGAGTGGTCATTGCGCCGCCATGTTTGAAGAAAATTGAACGACTGTCGGTAATGAACTTATGCGCCCAAAACAAAGTGGGCGTGGTGATAACTGACATTAGAATCGTCAGCTGTCTTAATTTCGTTTGCATAAATCAGTTAAACTGAAGTGGAAAAACCTAGTACTTCGTCAAATACGTGCTAGGAACTTAATCTAAACTTATGTACGCTAAATTTAAAACACTTGAGCTATTCCTAGAAGGAATGCTTAAAAGAATAAAATAAGCAAAATTGTCATGTAGTATGACAAGAAGTCCTAGCAAATATACTGAAGAAAATGTTAATATTCCTAGGTTCTTTTAAGTGCGACCTGCAAGATTGCCTATAAAATGAACGAGTATGATTCGGATGATTTTATTAAATTGTTTTCCCAGTCTCTACACGTTGCAAAACTATTTACTATACCATAAGATATAGAATGAAAGTAGGCCCTAACTGTAGTAAACAAGCTTTACTCCAAGCTTGTAACGTGGGTGAAACATGACAAAACACGCTTTCAGTTTTTTTGTTATAGTAAAGTATAATTATTATCGAAATGTGAACGTGAGGCCAACAGCCGGCTGGTCTGTCTGAGCCTTTCAAGGGCTGTGGCACCACAGATAATTATTAGTGTATAATTGAGCACCCACGTACCAGGGAAAGGATTTATATGTAAATACATATTTACTTATAAAGCTAATATAATTTATATTTTGCATTATCTTTATGTTTCACAATGTGTAGGGTTGAAAAATCCTACTTTTATTTTCCATATTTTTCCATATTTTAGAGTTTAGTACATATTTTCGTTAATTTCCATATATTTTCCATATTTCATATAAAACAGTCCATATTATATTAGGTTTAACAATAAAACAAAACAAAATTCGAATAATTTCGAGGGAAAAATTGTTCCGGAGCCAGGTATCGAACCCGGGACCTTTGGTTTAACGTACCAACGCTCTACCACTGAGCTACTCGGGAACTCTAACCGACACCGATCCAATTTTTCCCTCTATATCCACAGACCTCAAAGTGGGCTGACAACCGTCAAGCAACCAACTTCAAGTGCACACTAACTCTGTGTGACTTAAATTGTGGCTTTCTGTTAACGAACAGTGACGTGTATTATGCAAATCAAGATTTCAGGTATAACTCCCTGTAAAGTTGACTTGAATAATTATTCAAGTCAACTTTACAGGGAGTTATACCTGAAATCTTGATTTGCATAATACACGTCACTGTTCGTTAACAGAAAGCCACAATTTAAGTCACACAGAGTTAGTTTGCACTTGAAGTTGGTTGCTTGACGGTTGTCAGCCCACTTTGAGGTCTGTGGATATAGAGGGAAAAATTGGATCGGTGTCGGTTAGAGTTCCCGAGTAGCTCAGTGGTAGAGCGTTGGTACGTTAAACCAAAGGTCCCGGGTTCGATACCTGGCTCCGGAACAATTTTTCCCTCGAAATTATTCAAGTCAACTTTACAGGGAGTTATACCTGAAATCTTGATTTGCATAAAACAAAATTCCATTAACTTTTAAAAATACATTTCAACAATAGAGATTTAAACACATGTTCAGTAATCCCTTTAACATCAGAGTTATTTGAAAATTAGCAGTCCTATCAACAATGGGAAAGTAAGTTACAAAACTGTATTAATTTAATTTAAAATTTTTAACAGACTTCAGTTGTGCAGCTCAACAGTTAAATGCCAGTCAGAGTACACATAGGTTCAGTTTTGTAAATCATACTATAAAGACGGTAAATATGCCAAAAGTACGTCATTCAGTCAATTTAAAATCAAAACTAACAAGTTACATTTCAGAATTTAAAGAAGATGGTTTATCAACTGACAATAAAATATTATTTTGTAATTTGTGTCAGTGTGCAGTATCATCTACACAAAAGTTCCTGGTGCAACAACACATTACAACTAGTAAACATCAGGCCAACAAACAACTAAATTCCAAGCAGAGACAATTGTTTTTAACACAACCAACAACATCGAATGTAAGATCTGAGTTTAACATCGACCTGTGCCGTTCTCTCATCTCTGCTGATATTCCTCTCTACAAACTAAAGAATAAGGTCTTCAGGGAATTCCTTGAAAAATATACTCAACATACAATCCCGGATGAGTCAACACTTAGGAAGACGTATGCTCCATCCATCTACGATGAGACAATACAGAAGATAAGAGATGAAATTAAAGATAGTTCAATTTGGGTTTCCATTGATGAGACTCCCGACAAAGAAGGTAGACTTGTTGGTAATGTAGTTATCGGTTTGTTAAGTGAACAATATTCTGAACGAATTCTTTTACATTGTGATGTTCTAGAAAAGTGCAATAACAAAACTATAGTTAAACTGTTCAACGAAGCTATGGGTATCCTGTGGCCAAAGGGTATTATGTACGATAATGTGTTATTCTTTATTAGCGATGCTGCCCCTTATATGGTCAAAGCTGGACAAGCATTATCTGTTGCATATCCTAAATTGACTCATTTTACTTGTGTGGCGCATGCATTTCATCGTGTGGCAGAAGTGGTCAGAGACAATTTCCCTAAAGTAGATTTGTTGATTTCATCAGTGAAAAAAGTATTTCTCAAAGCTCCCAGTAGAGTTAACGTGTTGAAAGAAATGTACCCTGAAATTCCATTGCCACCAAAGCCAATTTTAACTAGATGGGGTACATGGCTAGAAGCAGTTGAATATTATGCCGAACATATAGACTCTATTAACAATGTTCTCCTTGCATTGGACTCTGAAGATGCAGTCTCAATTGATACTGCGAAAACAGTTACCTGTGACATAAGTGTGAAGAATGACTTAGCTCACATTCAGCATACATTTTCATGCATCATAAAAACGCTCAAAAGTCTCCAAAATAGGCACCTTTCACTATCTGAAAGTTTTGAAATTATAAATAGTACTGTGGAACAACTGAATCGTGGTAGAGGTAAAGTTGCAGATGCAGTAAGAGCTAAGGTGGACACTGTACTTTCAAAAAACCCTGGATATGAAGAACTACAAAAGGTTGTTGCTGTGATGAGTGGTGAATCAACAGTGAAGATTAACTTGGACTTATCCCCAGCAGACATTGTGAAATTGAATTATGTACCAGTTACTTCTTGTGACGTCGAACGCTCTTTTAGTCAGTATAAATCTATCCTCAGAGACAATAGAAGAAGATTCACTTTTCAGCACTTGAAAGAAATGTTTGTAACCTATTGTTATGGTAACAGACAATAAAAATTGTGTTTTGTTGAAACTACATTGGAAGATAAGGTACGTCCATTATATTTTTTGTTTAGTTTGATTAAAATGTACCAATATTTAACGTACATAGTCATTTTTTTATAATTTTAAGTCCATATTTAATTCCATATTTTGGTAAAAATCCATATTTAATTCCATATTTTGGTAAAAATAACTACATATATATTTACATATTTCATATATTTTTAGTCCATATAAATCCGTTCCCTGCTCATGATCATAACTCACCACATTTATTGAAACGATAAGATACTTACGATTAATATTGTTATCAGAAACAACAGGAGCCACAGCTAGGTACACTTCTTTTCGCGTGATGGAGACATTATGTAGTCTAATATAGTTTGAAACAAATATTGTCGCGTGTTGGAGACATCGTGTAGTCTAATATAATTTGAAACAATCATTGATCTCACACGTGTCTCGCAACTAAGCAGAGGCTTTTGCAGAATAAAACTGTTCTTACATTATTTTGAACAATAATGACAAATTTTGTGTGATGCAAGTGCTAACTTTCCTCTTTGGTAACAAAAAGAGCCCTACGCATTAATAAAAAGAAAATTGGAGTAGGCCCTATAAACACAATAAATACTAAACTCTTGATGGTACAAACTTATTAATACAGATACTTCGCTTATGCTCAGTCCGTCTTATCTTATAATTCTCTGCGGCAGTGGTACCTGTATTGAGAAGGTTTAATTATCCAGCAACGAATATTATGATTTACGGTACATTTCATTTCAATCCGAGGGAATGAGACATTTTTGGAAATTTTAAAGTCTTAATTATTACTTTTTCATTTATAAATCAGCAAAACCTATAGCGAAATGTTTAAATTAAATATTGATGTATCTGAAAAATATAATACATGTACCAACTCGTTACAGTGTACCTTTGATAAGCACTCCTTGCGGAGGCTGGCGGTACTATAGACCGCCATGTTTTTTAGGGAACGATCCATAGTACTGTTGGCCTCCGCAGGGAGCGCTTATCAGAGGTCTTTAGCCTCTCTATAGTATCTAACTCGTTGGTCCTGACGGTCACCAACTTCGCGGCCTCGCAGACAAACTCGAAAATTGTGCTTAGTAACCACACTAACATTTCAGATGGATAGTGCATCTTATCGGAGATATCCCTCTTGTAGATTAAGTCCATCATAGGTGAACTACATTTTTCTTTGCTGACCAGCTGACAGCATAGTATACATTCGATTTCCTTCTGTAGTTGCTTTACTACGAAACCTCCAATGTAAGTCAGAGACGCCAACTGCATTGTCACAAATCCAAGGCCTGAAAATTAAATTTTACATACCTACAGTTATAATAAGTTAAAGGATATCGTCAATCTTTAGCTAACGATTTTATTTAAAGCTTTATTGATAAACAATTTTACTTACATGGAGGTTGGTGAAGTTTGGTTAATATAGACATCATACTTTCTGGAATCGAAGTCTCGTCTTCCTGTTGGTTAGTTCCAGACGAGAGCATCACTATAGGAGTTCTCTTGTTATTTCTAGTAGTTAATCCAGTGTTCAGTATTCTGTTCATGCTAAATATAACTGCTCTGCAGTCTGGCATGTCATTGCTCCCAGATATCTGTCTCAGCTTACTGAAGAAATGCTCTATAGGATACTATTAAATGCCCTTGTGAGAACGAAATGGAAGCCAGATGAAAGCAGATACTTTGTGCACTGGACAGTGGAGGAAGATGTCAGGAGAACAGCTTCGTAGGTGTCTTTGCTTAAAAATTCCATTCCCTGCTCATTGCTTGCATTTCTAATTTCTGCTAGATATGATGGAAAATCATTTTCTAACCATTCCAGTCTCTAATCACTTATACTGAAAAAGTGCATTTTCTCCGGCATTAAGTTCTGCAAAGAAGTGCTTCTCACATCATGGATTTGGAACCACTTCTTTATCATTTTCAGAAACGTGATAGTGGCACCACAGCTTTGAAAATCCTGGGATTTGAAGTGGCTGCTGTTGTCTTTCAAACATTGCAGAGCGGTTATTACCTCCGAAGAAAATATATCTTTAGCCCTTTTCACATTCATCTTTTCGAAATTAGTTGGTGCTACATGTTTTCTACTTAGGAAAGGGACTGGCTTAACTACTTCTTTCGACTGCATTTTATATAAGTTTTTAATGTGACTGCCACTAATTTCTTCCTTTCCATCATACATTGTCTTTTCTAAAAGAGCTGTTCTTAAGTTTTTCAATATGTGGCACTGGTCGAAAGCTAAGAAGAGAGACCGTTCTGGATTATCTGGGTGACTAATTCTAGCCTTTATTGTCTTCCCGTTGGACAGTCGTCTCATCATGTTCACATTTCTTTTATGATTATCTGTAACTAATCTTAAAATCACAAAACCAATAGACTCGATCTGTTTTATCACTGATAGTGTGAGACTGTGAAGTTCCACCCCAGAAAGTCTTTTAGAAAAAAAAATAAGCAACAGGAATTCTATAACAGGTGGATATGCCAGAAATAAGAAAACATTACAGACTATTTGCAAGAACTGGCTCTTTATCAGTTACAGCTTTCGAAACAGAATTGTTTTCACATCGGAGAGCTTCTACATGAGAAGAAGTGTCCTTATGACCAAAAAAAGGGGCCAGTTTCTTGTCATACAAAAATTGCTGTTTTATGGCCATTTCGTCAATAATTAGGGAACATAATTTTTCTGCTCCATTCAGTCTTTCAGACTCTGCAAGTAGTCTCTCTCTCACGAGTTCTGTCACTCCTGTTTCGCAAGATACGTCTCCTAGATAGCGATTCAAAGTGCTTATAGAAGGCAGTTTTAACAAATTGTTTCTTGCGTAACTATACCCCCATTGGAGAAATGAATTGCCATATTACACACTGTTTTATGCAATTTTCTGACCAACGGGGCGACTGCTTATAATAATTTAGAAAATGTTCTAAAATAAATGAAGATTTGGAATCAGTAGGATCTTGTTTATTAGACTCTATTATTGCTTCTACATTGCTGTGGTACTTATTATGAAACTGGTTCATCCGTTCTTTCTGTACTTGCAAATCATTCTCCAACTTTTATGATTTTCTGATTGGCACGCCACAATTTTAATCGCAGTCGTGTTTTTTCTCTTTCGGCTTTATAATATTTTCCAGCTTCGGAGTCTGTCTGAACTTCAACAGACCTGCTGCAATTAATTGTATTTTCAACGTCGTCTTCATTGTTGCCGTCAGAAATAGGACATTCATAATTATCTCCAAAAGACTCATCTCTCTTTCGTTTTTTGTTTTTCTTTACTTCATGCTTTATTAATACTCGCCTCTGCGGTATGGGTTTATGTATCTTATTCGGAGGATAACCTTTAAAAACTGACGGGATAGCATTTTGCTTCAATTTCTTTATTTTCAGGTCTGGACGGTAATCAGCATCAAGAAAATGTAGGCCACACACAAAAGATGTTCTTGATTCAAAATTAGGCACGAAATTATCTCTAGATATATTTTTTAGCCATTTTTGTTTCAGTTCTGGATCGCAAGGAAATTCATGGAATGAAATCCCCTTGACTTTTCCGCTCTTGCTTGTGCAGTGCGGCACACAGCAATACACCATTTTGTAGATGATATACCTAGCAGAAGCAAAAAAAAAAAAAAAATTATATATATATATATATATATATATATATATATATATATATATATAAGGTAGGTGAGCTATTTTCCGACATGGTCTTAATTACGACAGTGGGCTCTGCTGCAAAAACTTGTGGTCTAAACCGACAGAGGACTGCAGTTTCTTGAAGTAGTCTTAGAGCAATATCAGTTCCGTGATAAACAAGTTAGCAGAAGCGGTTCTCTGCCGGTCAGAGCGTGAGTAGACATTTTGTGTTATAGAAGTATTGTCTGAAGGAAGCATATTTTGTCTGAGTATTCTGCATTTGACAAAGATATGTAATTCATATTGGAGATCATTGTAGTTTAATATGACGTTCATTAGTTTCAAAATCTACCGATATGGATTGTGTAATAGCGCGATTAGTAACAGCAAACGAGGTGCTCTTAAATCCGACACATGTCGGAATTATGAACCCTGTTGCACTGACTTCAGTTTTGCCTACTACAGGATTTATGATAAAGCATCGCAATATAAATTCGAGGTATTTAATGCTCTTTAGCGTTGGAACAGCATACTTAGCAGTATTAATGCATTTTACCAAAACTACTGTATGTTTAGCTCAGAAATTAGATGCAAAATTCGTTATCTTTCATACCTCTTCTTTATTTTAGATGGGTAAGCTACTAGCGAAAATTCCTGAGGATGTAATGGCACGGGCTGTTGTAGCTGTGAAGAATGGTATGCCTCTTAACACAGCTGCCACACGCTACGTTATAGGAGCTAGGAACACCCTTAGGTATCATGTCAATGTCGGGGCTGGGAAGAAAGATATTGGTCGTCCTGCACTTTTAAGCTTCGCGCAAGAAAGAGAATTGTGCAGCCGACTTTTCCGACTTGCAGCTGTAGGGATGCCGTTGACTAGTAAACTTGTGAAAAGAACTGTTTTCATATTTTGTGAAATAAACGGCATAAAGAATAATTTTAATAAAAACTTAGGGTTAGCTGGTAGGAAGTGGATGAAATTATTTCTAAAGCGGCATCAAGATGTGTCAAAAAGGAAAGCGCAAACTTTGAACCAGGGCAGGGCAATGAAACTAAATCGTGTAATTGTGAAAGACTATTTTGATAAACTGGAAGTCATAATGGTGAAAAATGGATTTATGGGAAAACCTGAGAATATTTACAATATCGATGAGAAGGGGTGTCGATTGACTCTTCATCACACACAGGAAGTTTTTGCTGCTAAAGGCACTAAACGCTTACATTTGATTGCACCAGAACATGGAGAAAATATAACAATTGTAGCTTACTGCAACGCAGTAGGTCAAGCAATTCCTCCCATGATTCTCTTCAAAAGAAAAAGGAGACGACCGGAATGGGATGATGACATGCCCCCAGGCACAGCTATTGAAATTACAGAAAAGGGCTCAATGACGTGTCAGGTCTTTATTAAATGGCTAGCTCATTTTGCTAAATTTAAAACTGTCGGCAAATTCTTGCTCATTTTCGATGGTGCAAAATCTCACCTCGATGCCAATATCGTTGATGTAGCAGATGAGCATGACATAATATTGTTTTGCTTGTCGAGTGACTGCACACACGAATTGCAGCCTCTAGACAAGGCAGTTTTCGGAACCTTCGAACAATACTGGGATCCGGCAGTTTTGGGGTACTGGAGCAATCATGGCGAAAGAACCATTACGAAAGCAAGACTTGGGAGAATTTTTTCCGACGTTTGGTTGAAGTCCATGACACCTAACAATATCATGTCTGTGTTTAGGGCCACTGGGATGTCCATTTAACCCAGAGTTAATATCAGATAGTGCATTCGCTCCCTCTGGTTAGAATCCGATGACGAGAGTGACAGTAACAGTGAGCTTTGCAACTCATCAGTCACTGAATGTCCTAATGATAATGGAGTTCCTGTGAATGATGAAAGCTTGTCAACAAGCTTCACAGAAGTTTTGATTTCACACAAACTTAAGGAGAAGAAAACCAAGCCAAGACGTCCCGCTATGAACGCAAAAGCTTAAGGTATAGTGAAGTCCTTATTCACGAAGACAGAAAGGAAGAATCTTCCAAAGACTATAGCATCAAAAATTCCAAAGAAAATTTCCGAATGTCCCAGTAAAACTACGTCTGTGCAGGATTATCAAGAAGCAGGCCCAAATGGAATGCCTTCAATGAGAAAAGAAAGCTGGTTTTGCACAATATGTATGATGAACAGAGTCGCCGATATGCGATTGTGCTGCAAGTGTAAGAAGTATGTGCATGAAGAATGTGCTGACATAAGTGCTGATTTTCGAGGATCTTACGTTTGTCCTGATTGTGAAGAAGACTGATAATGTATTTCTCCAGTCAAAGGATTTTTCTATCCAATTTCTATGTACCGAAGTTTCAATCAAGAATATGTGTTGATATTTTCTACTTTTTTTTCAAATCATCCTGCTTGTATGTGTCACCATATTGAACTGTTTAGCTTTATTTAACTAGATGATTATAGTATTAAATACAATGAAAATGGTCTAGAAGTAATTAATTTCACTTATGTAAGACTACCTCAATCTTTCATAAGGTTACTGTTAAATTTGTTTATGTGTCGGAATTAAGGTACATCGTGTGTCAGAATTAGGACCACAGGGTCGCAATTCCGACACTTTGTAAACTTTTCAAATTCGTTCTACTGTTTGAATTTCACTGTACGTATATACCTGAAATATTTTTTTCTAAGTGTTTATGTAAATATACTAAACGTATACAAATTATAAAGTTTCCACGTTGAATGAAAAAAATAAATATAAATTTTCAAAGCTTAGCGTGTCGGAATATGGCTCATGTACCTTATATATATATATTCATTGGATATTGATCCCAACAATTATATAGGCTACTGTAAATTGAAACGCAATAGATTTTAGATTAGGGATGACGCTGAAAGGAGGTAAGGGTGGGCTAGAGTCTCTCCAAAGAATTTCTGTCCCCCCCAACTGCTCACGATAATATTGGTTAATGCATTTGATTTCATTATTCCGCATTGTCTTTATAATAGCAAAATAAATAAAATTCACAAAAAATGTGGAAATATTTAAGACATTGTGCCGGGTAGTACTAGGCCTATATTTTTTTACTATCTATTGTTTTACATTAATTGACATTTTTTCTTCTATCTGAAAACAGGCATTAAGTATTGTAATGGATAATCTGATACTTTGAACGCGGTTCTGAGCTATTACTTATTAGTTCGTTCTTGCCACTGCTCTTTCTTTAGACTCAGTTGAGCCGTTGATTACAAATTGGCTATGAGCAATAAATCAGCTACTGGTACTACTCGCTTTCATCTCAGAATTACCCGCCATACCTCAGCAAGGTTTATTGGATGTACCGCCGCCCCTGTTTAAAACGGTTGATTATAGTTTCCAATAGTTTGGAATGTAATGGACGTAGCTTTATCAGTCTGACATAGAATGAACATGCATATATAAACCTGTAAATTGTATATACCTTTCTCCATAAAATCAAGATGGAACTTTTCTCAAAGATGTTTGTTTATTAGTTTATACACACTTACATTCTAACGGCCACACAAATCACTAAACAAACAGACATAAAACATCAGCACCAACTCTCTGAAAACACGTTTTTCTGTCTTTCGCGTAGGCATAACAAGTGATGCTATACGCTGTTAGGACTGCGACACTGGGACATCCTACTAGCGCTCCTGCAGCAAAGTATTTAACTATCTCGTGTACGCTTGACAGCATGGGCATTTAAGGAAGTGGGAATTCGTGTAAGAATAGCAGACGGCGATGACAGAGTTCAATGAAGATTCCATAGTTGGCACAACTGCCATCTAGCGTAATGGTGCAATAATCAACGAGTTAGAAAGAGAAAGTATAGAGTGGTCATTGCGCCGCCATGTTTGAAGAAAATTGAACGACTGTCGGTAATGAACTTATGCGCCCAAAACAAAGTGGGCGTGGTGATAACTGACATTAGAATCGTCAGCTGTCTTAATTTCGTTTGCATAAATCAGTTAAACTGAAGTGGAAAAACCTAGTACTTCGTCAAATACGTGCTAGGAACTTAATCTAAACTTATGTACGCTAAATTTAAAACACTTGAGCTATTCCTAGAAGGAATGCTTAAAAGAATAAAATAAGCAAAATTGTCATGTAGTATGACAAGAAGTCCTAGCAAATATACTGAAGAAAATGTTAATATTCCTAGGTTCTTTTAAGTGCGACCTGCAAGATTGCCTATAAAATGAACGAGTATGATTCGGATGATTTTATTAAATTGTTTTCCCAGTCTCTACACGTTGCAAAACTATTTACTATACCATAAGATATAGAATGAAAGTAGGCCCTAACTGTAGTAAACAAGCTTTACTCCAAGCTTGTAACGTGGGTGAAACATGACAAAACACGCTTTCAGTTTTTTTGTTATAGTAAAGTATAATTATTATCGAAATGTGAACGTGAGGCCAACAGCCGGCTGGTCTGTCTGAGCCTTTCAAGGGCTGTGGCACCACAGATAATTATTAGTGTATAATTGAGCACCCACGTACCAGGGAAAGGATTTATATGTAAATACATATTTACTTATAAAGCTAATATAATTTATATTTTGCATTATCTTTATGTTTCACAATGTGTAGGGTTGAAAAATCCTACTTTTATTTTCCATATTTTTCCATATTTTAGAGTTTAGTACATATTTTCGTTAATTTCTATATATTTTCCATATTTCATATAAAACAGTCCATATTATATTAGGTTTAACAATAAAACAAAACAAAATTCCATTAACTTTTAAAAATACATTTCAACAATAGAGATTTAAACACATGTTCAGTAATCCCTTTAACATCAGAGTTATTTGAAAATTAGCAGTCCTATCAACAATGGGAAAGTAAGTTACAAAACTGTATTAATTTAATTTAAAATTTTTAACAGACTTCAGTTGTGCAGCTCAACAGTTAAATGCCAGTCAGAGTACACATAGGTTCAGTTTTGTAAATCATACTATAAAGACGGTAAATATGCCAAAAGTACGTCATTCAGTCAATTTAAAATCAAAACTAACAAGTTACATTTCAGAATTTAAAGAAGATGGTTTATCAACTGACAATAAAATATTATTTTGTAATTTGTGTCAGTGTGCAGTATCATCTACACAAAAGTTCCTGGTGCAACAACACATTACAACTAGTAAACATCAGGCCAACAAACAACTAAATTCCAAGCAGAGACAATTGTTTTTAACACAACCAACAACATCGAATGTAAGATCTGAGTTTAACATCGACCTGTGCCGTTCTCTCATCTCTGCTGATATTCCTCTCTACAAACTAAAGAATAAGGTCTTCAGGGAATTCCTTGAAAAATATACTCAACATACAATCCCGGATGAGTCAACACTTAGGAAGACGTATGCTCCATCCATCTACGATGAGACAATACAGAAGATAAGAGATGAAATTAAAGATAGTTCAATTTGGGTTTCCATTGATGAGACTCCCGACAAAGAAGGTAGACTTGTTGGTAATGTAGTTATCGGTTTGTTAAGTGAACAATATTCTGAACGAATTCTTTTACATTGTGATGTTCTAGAAAAGTGCAATAACAAAACTATAGTTAAACTGTTCAACGAAGCTATGGGTATCCTGTGGCCAAAGGGTATTATGTACGATAATGTGTTATTCTTTATTAGCGATGCTGCCCCTTATATGGTCAAAGCTGGACAAGCATTATCTGTTGCATATCCTAAATTGACTCATTTTACTTGTGTGGCGCATGCATTTCATCGTGTGGCAGAAGTGGTCAGAGACAATTTCCCTAAAGTAGATTTGTTGATTTCATCAGTGAAAAAAGTATTTCTCAAAGCTCCCAGTAGAGTTAACGTGTTGAAAGAAATGTACCCTGAAATTCCATTGCCACCAAAGCCAATTTTAACTAGATGGGGTACATGGCTAGAAGCAGTTGAATATTATGCCGAACATATAGACTCTATTAACAATGTTCTCCTTGCATTGGACTCTGAAGATGCAGTCTCAATTGATACTGCGAAAACAGTTACCTGTGACATAAGTGTGAAGAATGACTTAGCTCACATTCAGCATACATTTTCATGCATCATAAAAACGCTCAAAAGTCTCCAAAATAGGCACCTTTCACTATCTGAAAGTTTTGAAATTATAAATAGTACTGTGGAACAACTGAATCGTGGTAGAGGTAAAGTTGCAGATGCAGTAAGAGCTAAGGTGGACACTGTACTTTCAAAAAACCCTGGATATGAAGAACTACAAAAGGTTGTTGCTGTGATGAGTGGTGAATCAACAGTGAAGATTAACTTGGACTTATCCCCAGCAGACATTGTGAAATTGAATTATGTACCAGTTACTTCTTGTGACGTCGAACGCTCTTTTAGTCAGTATAAATCTATCCTCAGAGACAATAGAAGAAGATTCACTTTTCAGCACTTGAAAGAAATGTTTGTAACCTATTGTTATGGTAACAGACAATAAAAATTGTGTTTTGTTGAAACTACATTGGAAGATAAGGTACGTCCATTATATTTTTTGTTTAGTTTGATTAAAATGTACCAATATTTAACGTACATAGTCATTTTTTTATAATTTTAAGTCCATATTTAATTCCATATTTTGGTAAAAATCCATATTTAATTCCATATTTTGGTAAAAATAACTACATATATATTTACATATTTCATATATTTTTAGTCCATATAAATCCGTTCCCTGCTCATGATCATAACTCACCACATTTATTGAAACGATAAGATACTTACGATTAATATTGTTATCAGAAACAACAGGAGCCACAGCTAGGTACACTTCTTTTCGCGTGATGGAGACATTATGTAGTCTAATATAGTTTGAAACAAATATTGTCGCGTGTTGGAGACATCGTGTAGTCTAATATAATTTGAAACAATCATTGATCTCACACGTGTCTCGCAACTAAGCAGAGGCTTTTGCAGAATAAAACTGTTCTTACATTATTTTGAACAATAATGACAAATTTTGTGTGATGCAAGTGCTAACTTTCCTCTTTGGTAACAAAAAGAGCCCTACGCATTAATAAAAAGAAAATTGGAGTAGGCCCTATAAACACAATAAATACTAAACTCTTGATGGTACAAACTTATTAATACAGATACTTCGCTTATGCTCAGTCCGTCTTATCTTATAATTCTCTGCGGCAGTGGTACCTGTATTGAGAAGGTTTAATTATCCAGCAACGAATATTATGATTTACGGTACATTTCATTTCAATCCGAGGGAATGAGACATTTTTGGAAATTTTAAAGTCTTAATTATTACTTTTTCATTTATAAATCAGCAAAACCTATAGCGAAATGTTTAAATTAAATATTGATGTATCTGAAAAATATAATACATGTACCAACTCGTTACAGTGTACCTTTGATAAGCACTCCTTGCGGAGGCTGGCGGTACTATAGACCGCCATGTTTTTTAGGGAACGATCCATAGTACTGTTGGCCTCCGCAGGGAGCGCTTATCAGAGGTCTTTAGCCTCTCTATAGTATCTAACTCGTTGGTCCTGACGGTCACCAACTTCGCGGCCTCGCAGACAAACTCGAAAATTGTGCTTAGTAACCACACTAACATTTCAGATGGATAGTGCATCTTATCGGAGATATCCCTCTTGTAGATTAAGTCCATCATAGGTGAACTACATTTTTCTTTGCTGACCAGCTGACAGCATAGTATACATTCGATTTCCTTCTGTAGTTGCTTTACTACGAAACCTCCAATGTAAGTCAGAGACGCCAACTGCATTGTCACAAATCCAAGGCCTGAAAATTAAATTTTACATACCTACAGTTATAATAAGTTAAAGGATATCGTCAATCTTTAGCTAACGATTTTATTTAAAGCTTTATTGATAAACAATTTTACTTACATGGAGGTTGGTGAAGTTTGGTTAATATAGACATCATACTTTCTGGAATCGAAGTCTCGTCTTCCTGTTGGTTAGTTCCAGACGAGAGCATCACTATAGGAGTTCTCTTGTTATTTCTAGTAGTTAATCCAGTGTTCAGTATTCTGTTCATGCTAAATATAACTGCTCTGCAGTCTGGCATGTCATTGCTCCCAGATATCTGTCTCAGCTTACTGAAGAAATGCTCTATAGGATACTATTAAATGCCCTTGTGAGAACGAAATGGAAGCCAGATGAAAGCAGATACTTTGTGCACTGGACAGTGGAGGAAGATGTCAGGAGAACAGCTTCGTAGGTGTCTTTGCTTAAAAATTCCATTCCCTGCTCATTGCTTGCATTTCTAATTTCTGCTAGATATGATGGAAAATCATTTTCTAACCATTCCAGTCTCTAATCACTTATACTGAAAAAGTGCATTTTCTCCGGCATTAAGTTCTGCAAAGAAGTGCTTCTCACATCATGGATTTGGAACCACTTCTTTATCATTTTCAGAAACGTGATAGTGGCACCACAGCTTTGAAAATCCTGGGATTTGAAGTGGCTGCTGTTGTCTTTCAAACATTGCAGAGCGGTTATTACCTCCGAAGAAAATATATCTTTAGCCCTTTTCACATTCATCTTTTCGAAATTAGTTGGTGCTACATGTTTTCTACTTAGGAAAGGGACTGGCTTAACTACTTCTTTCGACTGCATTTTATATAAGTTTTTAATGTGACTGCCACTAATTTCTTCCTTTCCATCATACATTGTCTTTTCTAAAAGAGCTGTTCTTAAGTTTTTCAATATGTGGCACTGGTCGAAAGCTAAGAAGAGAGACCGTTCTGGATTATCTGGGTGACTAATTCTAGCCTTTATTGTCTTCCCGTTGGACAGTCGTCTCATCATGTTCACATTTCTTTTATGATTATCTGTAACTAATCTTAAAATCACAAAACCAATAGACTCGATCTGTTTTATCACTGATAGTGTGAGACTGTGAAGTTCCACCCCAGAAAGTCTTTTAGAAAAAAAAATAAGCAACAGGAATTCTATAACAGGTGGATATGCCAGAAATAAGAAAACATTACAGACTATTTGCAAGAACTGGCTCTTTATCAGTTACAGCTTTCGAAACAGAATTGTTTTCACATCGGAGAGCTTCTACATGAGAAGAAGTGTCCTTATGACCAAAAAAAGGGGCCAGTTTCTTGTCATACAAAAATTGCTGTTTTATGGCCATTTCGTCAATAATTAGGGAACATAATTTTTCTGCTCCATTCAGTCTTTCAGACTCTGCAAGTAGTCTCTCTCTCACGAGTTCTGTCACTCCTGTTTCGCAAGATACGTCTCCTAGATAGCGATTCAAAGTGCTTATAGAAGGCAGTTTTAACAAATTGTTTCTTGCGTAACTATACCCCCATTGGAGAAATGAATTGCCATATTACACACTGTTTTATGCAATTTTCTGACCAACGGGGCGACTGCTTATAATAATTTAGAAAATGTTCTAAAATAAATGAAGATTTGGAATCAGTAGGATCTTGTTTATTAGACTCTATTATTGCTTCTACATTGCTGTGGTACTTATTATGAAACTGGTTCATCCGTTCTTTCTGTACTTGCAAATCATTCTCCAACTTTTATGATTTTCTGATTGGCACGCCACAATTTTAATCGCAGTCGTGTTTTTTCTCTTTCGGCTTTATAATATTTTCCAGCTTCGGAGTCTGTCTGAACTTCAACAGACCTGCTGCAATTAATTGTATTTTCAACGTCGTCTTCATTGTTGCCGTCAGAAATAGGACATTCATAATTATCTCCAAAAGACTCATCTCTCTTTCGTTTTTTGTTTTTCTTTACTTCATGCTTTATTAATACTCGCCTCTGCGGTATGGGTTTATGTATCTTATTCGGAGGATAACCTTTAAAAACTGACGGGATAGCATTTTGCTTCAATTTCTTTATTTTCAGGTCTGGACGGTAATCAGCATCAAGAAAATGTAGGCCACACACAAAAGATGTTCTTGATTCAAAATTAGGCACGAAATTATCTCTAGATATATTTTTTAGCCATTTTTGTTTCAGTTCTGGATCGCAAGGAAATTCATGGAATGAAATCCCCTTGACTTTTCCGCTCTTGCTTGTGCAGTGCGGCACACAGCAATACACCATTTTGTAGATGATATACCTAGCAGAAGCAAAAAAAAAAAAAAAAATTATATATATATATATATATATATATATATATATATATAAGGTAGGTGAGCTATTTTCCGACATGGTCTTAATTACGACAGTGGGCTCTGCTGCAAAAACTTGTGGTCTAAACCGACAGAGGACTGCAGTTTCTTGAAGTAGTCTTAGAGCAATATCAGTTCCGTGATAAACAAGTTAGCAGAAGCGGTTCTCTGCCGGTCAGAGCGTGAGTAGACATTTTGTGTTATAGAAGTATTGTCTGAAGGAAGCATATTTTGTCTGAGTATTCTGCATTTGACAAAGATATGTAATTCATATTGGAGATCATTGTAGTTTAATATGACGTTCATTAGTTTCAAAATCTACCGATATGGATTGTGTAATAGCGCGATTAGTAACAGCAAACGAGGTGCTCTTAAATCCGACACATGTCGGAATTATGAACCCTGTTGCACTGACTTCAGTTTTGCCTACTACAGGATTTATGATAAAGCATCGCAATATAAATTCGAGGTATTTAATGCTCTTTAGCGTTGGAACAGCATACTTAGCAGTATTAATGCATTTTACCAAAACTACTGTATGTTTAGCTCAGAAATTAGATGCAAAATTCGTTATCTTTCATACCTCTTCTTTATTTTAGATGGGTAAGCTACTAGCGAAAATTCCTGAGGATGTAATGGCACGGGCTGTTGTAGCTGTGAAGAATGGTATGCCTCTTAACACAGCTGCCACACGCTACGTTATAGGAGCTAGGAACACCCTTAGGTATCATGTCAATGTCGGGGCTGGGAAGAAAGATATTGATCGTCCTGCACTTTTAAGCTTCGCGCAAGAAAGAGAATTGTGCAGCCGACTTTTCCGACTTGCAGCTGTAGGGATGCCGTTGACTAGTAAACTTGTGAAAAGAACTGTTTTCATATTTTGTGAAATAAACGGCATAAAGAATAATTTTAATAAAAACTTAGGGTTAGCTGGTAGGAAGTGGATGAAATTATTTCTAAAGCGGCATCAAGATGTGTCAAAAAGGAAAGCGCAAACTTTGAACCAGGGCAGGGCAATGAAACTAAATCGTGTAATTGTGAAAGACTATTTTGATAAACTGGAAGTCATAATGGTGAAAAATGGATTTATGGGAAAACCTGAGAATATTTACAATATCGATGAGAAGGGGTGTCGATTGACTCTTCATCACACACAGGAAGTTTTTGCTGCTAAAGGCACTAAACGCTTACATTTGATTGCACCAGAACATGGAGAAAATATAACAATTGTAGCTTACTGCAACGCAGTAGGTCAAGCAATTCCTCCCATGATTCTCTTCAAAAGAAAAAGGAGACGACCGGAATGGGATGATGACATGCCCCCAGGCACAGCTATTGAAATTACAGAAAAGGGCTCAATGACGTGTCAGGTCTTTATTAAATGGCTAGCTCATTTTGCTAAATTTAAAACTGTCGGCAAATTCTTGCTCATTTTCGATGGTGCAAAATCTCACCTCGATGCCAATATCGTTGATGTAGCAGATGAGCATGACATAATATTGTTTTGCTTGTCGAGTGACTGCACACACGAATTGCAGCCTCTAGACAAGGCAGTTTTCGGAACCTTCGAACAATACTGGGATCCGGCAGTTTTGGGGTACTGGAGCAATCATGGCGAAAGAACCATTACGAAAGCAAGACTTGGGAGAATTTTTTCCGACGTTTGGTTGAAGTCCATGACACCTAACAATATCATGTCTGTGTTTAGGGCCACTGGGATGTCCATTTAACCCAGAGTTAATATCAGATAGTGCATTCGCTCCCTCTGGTTAGAATCCGATGACGAGAGTGACAGTAACAGTGAGCTTTGCAACTCATCAGTCACTGAATGTCCTAATGATAATGGAGTTCCTGTGAATGATGAAAGCTTGTCAACAAGCTTCACAGAAGTTTTGATTTCACACAAACTTAAGGAGAAGAAAACCAAGCCAAGACGTCCCGCTATGAACGCAAAAGCTTAAGGTATAGTGAAGTCCTTATTCACGAAGACAGAAAGGAAGAATCTTCCAAAGACTATAGCATCAAAAATTCCAAAGAAAATTTCCGAATGTCCCAGTAAAACTACGTCTGTGCAGGATTATCAAGAAGCAGGCCCAAATGGAATGCCTTCAATGAGAAAAGAAAGCTGGTTTTGCACAATATGTATGATGAACAGAGTCGCCGATATGCGATTGTGCTGCAAGTGTAAGAAGTATGTGCATGAAGAATGTGCTGACATAAGTGCTGATTTTCGAGGATCTTACGTTTGTCCTGATTGTGAAGAAGACTGATAATGTATTTCTCCAGTCAAAGGATTTTTCTATCCAATTTCTATGTACCGAAGTTTCAATCAAGAATATGTGTTGATATTTTCTACTTTTTTTTCAAATCATCCTGCTTGTATGTGTCACCATATTGAACTGTTTAGCTTTATTTAACTAGATGATTATAGTATTAAATACAATGAAAATGGTCTAGAAGTAATTAATTTCACTTATGTAAGACTACCTCAATCTTTCATAAGGTTACTGTTAAATTTGTTTATGTGTCGGAATTAAGGTACATCGTGTGTCAGAATTAGGACCACAGGGTCGCAATTCCGACACTTTGTAAACTTTTCAAATTCGTTCTACTGTTTGAATTTCACTGTACGTATATACCTGAAATATTTTTTTCTAAGTGTTTATGTAAATATACTAAACGTATACAAATTATAAAGTTTCCACGTTGAATGAAAAAAATAAATATAAATTTTCAAAGCTTAGCGTGTCGGAATATGGCTCATGTACCTTATATATATATATATTCATTGGATATTGATCCCAACAATTATATAGGCTACTGTAAATTGAAACGCAATAGATTTTAGATTAGGGATGACGCTGAAAGGAGGTAAGGGTGGGCTAGAGTCTCTCCAAAGAATTTCTGTCCCCCCCAACTGCTCACGATAATATTGGTTAATGCATTTGATTTCATTATTCCGCATTGTCTTTATAATAGCAAAATAAATAAAATTCACAAAAAATGTGGAAATATTTAAGACATTGTGCCGGGTAGTACTAGGCCTATATTTTTTTACTATCTATTGTTTTACATTAATTGACATTTTTTCTTCTATCTGAAAACAGGCATTAAGTATTGTAATGGATAATCTGATACTTTGAACGCGGTTCTGAGCTATTACTTATTAGTTCGTTCTTGCCACTGCTCTTTCTTTAGACTCAGTTGAGCCGTTGATTACAAATTGGCTATGAGCAATAAATCAGCTACTGGTACTACTCGCTTTCATCTCAGAATTACCCGCCATACCTCAGCAAGGTTTATTGGATGTACCGCCGCCCCTGTTTAAAACGGTTGATTATAGTTTCCAATAGTTTGGAATGTAATGGACGTAGCTTTATCAGTCTGACATAGAATGAACATGCATATATAAACCTGTAAATTGTATATACCTTTCTCCATAAAATCAAGATGGAACTTTTCTCAAAGATGTTTGTTTATTAGTTTATACACACTTACATTCTAACGGCCACACAAATCACTAAACAAACAGACATAAAACATCAGCACCAACTCTCTGAAAACACGTTTTTCTGTCTTTCGCGTAGGCATAACAAGTGATGCTATACGCTGTTAGGACTGCGACACTGGGACATCCTACTAGCGCTCCTGCAGCAAAGTATTTAACTATCTCGTGTACGCTTGACAGCATGGGCATTTAAGGAAGTGGGAATTCGTGTAAGAATAGCAGACGGCGATGACAGAGTTCAATGAAGATTCCATAGTTGGCACAACTGCCATCTAGCGTAATGGTGCAATAATCAACGAGTTAGAAAGAGAAAGTATAGAGTGGTCATTGCGCCGCCATGTTTGAAGAAAATTGAACGACTGTCGGTAATGAACTTATGCGCCCAAAACAAAGTGGGCGTGGTGATAACTGACATTAGAATCGTCAGCTGTCTTAATTTCGTTTGCATAAATCAGTTAAACTGAAGTGGAAAAACCTAGTACTTCGTCAAATACGTGCTAGGAACTTAATCTAAACTTATGTACGCTAAATTTAAAACACTTGAGCTATTCCTAGAAGGAATGCTTAAAAGAATAAAATAAGCAAAATTGTCATGTAGTATGACAAGAAGTCCTAGCAAATATACTGAAGAAAATGTTAATATTCCTAGGTTCTTTTAAGTGCGACCTGCAAGATTGCCTATAAAATGAACGAGTATGATTCGGATGATTTTATTAAATTGTTTTCCCAGTCTCTACACGTTGCAAAACTATTTACTATACCATAAGATATAGAATGAAAGTAGGCCCTAACTGTAGTAAACAAGCTTTACTCCAAGCTTGTAACGTGGGTGAAACATGACAAAACACGCTTTCAGTTTTTTTGTTATAGTAAAGTATAATTATTATCGAAATGTGAACGTGAGGCCAACAGCCGGCTGGTCTGTCTGAGCCTTTCAAGGGCTGTGGCACCACAGATAATTATTAGTGTATAATTGAGCACCCACGTACCAGGGAAAGGATTTATATGTAAATACATATTTACTTATAAAGCTAATATAATTTATATTTTGCATTATCTTTATGTTTCACAATGTGTAGGGTTGAAAAATCCTACTTTTATTTTCCATATTTTTCCATATTTTAGAGTTTAGTACATATTTTCGTTAATTTCTATATATTTTCCATATTTCATATAAAACAGTCCATATTATATTAGGTTTAACAATAAAACAAAACAAAATTCCATTAACTTTTAAAAATACATTTCAACAATAGAGATTTAAACACATGTTCAGTAATCCCTTTAACATCAGAGTTATTTGAAAATTAGCAGTCCTATCAACAATGGGAAAGTAAGTTACAAAACTGTATTAATTTAATTTAAAATTTTTAACAGACTTCAGTTGTGCAGCTCAACAGTTAAATGCCAGTCAGAGTACACATAGGTTCAGTTTTGTAAATCATACTATAAAGACGGTAAATATGCCAAAAGTACGTCATTCAGTCAATTTAAAATCAAAACTAACAAGTTACATTTCAGAATTTAAAGAAGATGGTTTATCAACTGACAATAAAATATTATTTTGTAATTTGTGTCAGTGTGCAGTATCATCTACACAAAAGTTCCTGGTGCAACAACACATTACAACTAGTAAACATCAGGCCAACAAACAACTAAATTCCAAGCAGAGACAATTGTTTTTAACACAACCAACAACATCGAATGTAAGATCTGAGTTTAACATCGACCTGTGCCGTTCTCTCATCTCTGCTGATATTCCTCTCTACAAACTAAAGAATAAGGTCTTCAGGGAATTCCTTGAAAAATATACTCAACATACAATCCCGGATGAGTCAACACTTAGGAAGACGTATGCTCCATCCATCTACGATGAGACAATACAGAAGATAAGAGATGAAATTAAAGATAGTTCAATTTGGGTTTCCATTGATGAGACTCCCGACAAAGAAGGTAGACTTGTTGGTAATGTAGTTATCGGTTTGTTAAGTGAACAATATTCTGAACGAATTCTTTTACATTGTGATGTTCTAGAAAAGTGCAATAACAAAACTATAGTTAAACTGTTCAACGAAGCTATGGGTATCCTGTGGCCAAAGGGTATTATGTACGATAATGTGTTATTCTTTATTAGCGATGCTGCCCCTTATATGGTCAAAGCTGGACAAGCATTATCTGTTGCATATCCTAAATTGACTCATTTTACTTGTGTGGCGCATGCATTTCATCGTGTGGCAGAAGTGGTCAGAGACAATTTCCCTAAAGTAGATTTGTTGATTTCATCAGTGAAAAAAGTATTTCTCAAAGCTCCCAGTAGAGTTAACGTGTTGAAAGAAATGTACCCTGAAATTCCATTGCCACCAAAGCCAATTTTAACTAGATGGGGTACATGGCTAGAAGCAGTTGAATATTATGCCGAACATATAGACTCTATTAACAATGTTCTCCTTGCATTGGACTCTGAAGATGCAGTCTCAATTGATACTGCGAAAACAGTTACCTGTGACATAAGTGTGAAGAATGACTTAGCTCACATTCAGCATACATTTTCATGCATCATAAAAACGCTCAAAAGTCTCCAAAATAGGCACCTTTCACTATCTGAAAGTTTTGAAATTATAAATAGTACTGTGGAACAACTGAATCGTGGTAGAGGTAAAGTTGCAGATGCAGTAAGAGCTAAGGTGGACACTGTACTTTCAAAAAACCCTGGATATGAAGAACTACAAAAGGTTGTTGCTGTGATGAGTGGTGAATCAACAGTGAAGATTAACTTGGACTTATCCCCAGCAGACATTGTGAAATTGAATTATGTACCAGTTACTTCTTGTGACGTCGAACGCTCTTTTAGTCAGTATAAATCTATCCTCAGAGACAATAGAAGAAGATTCACTTTTCAGCACTTGAAAGAAATGTTTGTAACCTATTGTTATGGTAACAGACAATAAAAATTGTGTTTTGTTGAAACTACATTGGAAGATAAGGTACGTCCATTATATTTTTTGTTTAGTTTGATTAAAATGTACCAATATTTAACGTACATAGTCATTTTTTTATAATTTTAAGTCCATATTTAATTCCATATTTTGGTAAAAATCCATATTTAATTCCATATTTTGGTAAAAATAACTACATATATATTTACATATTTCATATATTTTTAGTCCATATAAATCCGTTCCCTGAACAGCCGGCTGGTCTGTCTGAGCCTTTCAAGGGCTGTGGCACCACAGATAATTATTAGTGTATAATTGAGCACCCACGTACAATAATGGGGTAAGTAGTTACGAAATATATTCATACTTACCCCATTATTGCACGTGGGTGCTCAATTATGTTCTTTCATGTCCTTCCAGTCAAAATACTAACAACAATACGACCTACCCCAGAGTTTTGCGTTATTTTGGATGCGAGTGTCGAAATACAATTTTAATATTTGATTGCTATTACTAGGTTTGAAACGGAATTGTAGCGGTTTTATCCGTATTTAGTTTAACTTTATTACTAGTGAACTACTTATTTGATTAATCGTTTGTCTTCGAAATAGGCCTACTTCTTATAAGCTACAGCTCATCGTCTTCTTGTATAAGCAGTAAGGAGAGAAAGAGCAGAAATAAAGGATGCCGGTGTCGAAATACAGTTTTAATATTGTATTGCTATTTGTTTTTCACTGGGTCTGAAACGGAATTGTATTGGTTTTATCCGTATTTAGTGTAAGTACATTACCAGTGAACCATTTATTTTGTTTATGCCGGGCGTTGTTACACATTTATGCATGAAAAAAAATGCTGCTAATTAACAAAACTATGAACTTAACTTAATAAAATTTACATGAAATATGATATATCAGTTGTCTCTTTCCTTTTGACATTGCAGTTATATGCAGCACACACAACAGGCATGTTTTTTCTTCGTTTTTCTTGTACTTCTTACCTCCATTATACAACATTGTAAGCAGACGAATTTTTACAAAGGTGGGCGCTTAGCTCAGATCTGCCGTGTTTCGCGGTGGCACCGCAAAGAGCGCTGTACAGGACAACATGGCCACTCTATAGTCACAGTCTAAGACATACAGTCACGCAACTCATACGTATAAAATATGCCAACATTTGACAGCTGGCGCGACAGTAGCGCTCTAGCGGCAGGCAAGTTAAAAGTGTGCAGATGACATATGATAACACACCAGAAAACGAGTTTAGCGTAATTTATTTTATATTTTTATGCTATACAGTAAGTGTATATGGTTCTTATTAATTTTACTTTAAAATCCTAGAAGAATTTCACACGCAGTTAATCTAAAAGTTTCAGAAGCTGGGAATAAACGTAATTCTTTCTGCTCCTTACAACTGAATCATGGCCCTGATCACGTATCATGGTTTGAAATAATATAATTGTTTGTACGTGGACGGTTAATTCAATTCATTTCTAATATATTTATACGTCATTTGAACTCCATATTCCCTGTGAGAAGAATCAAAATTAGTAGCTTCAAAAACAGGAACGCCATTTCAGTTTTTGCTTAGAGGAAACAAGATTTGTAGGGCGTATCTCGTAGGGTACATCGCGTGGCGAACTCCTCTCCCTATTTCCTGAGAAATTAACTATTTTCCATACATCAAATTGGGGTAAACTCGACCGCTGAGGTAAACTTGAAAATAAAAAAAGGGAGGATTTAAACCGTAATATGATAGACACTGAAATATGTATAAAGTTCATTATTTTTTCCATTTCTTAAGAACCGGTATTTCCTTTATTATTTTGAATAACAAATAGTGCTGATATTGTAGTTTAATTTTTTTATGACATGTTTATCGCATTTTACAATACATTTCCATTTTTCACACATAGGTTTTATTTTACCTTATCCTACCTATTAGTACGTTAATATGACGTAGGTGAGAACAAATAAATGAACACACAATTTTGTTGAAAAAATTTTAATTCCAATTAAGTCAGAAAATGTACTTTTATTTTCAATAAATAATCACTGGAACTGTAAAATCAACACCAATAACAGTCATACAAATTATTACAGAAAAGATTGCTATTTTATATTAAATTAAAAAAGACTCTTCTATTTCTTGAGAAATTAGTAGGCTTATGTCTGCCACATGAATCTACACCAACACATCAGAAATTTATCGACACAGTCTGGATTTATTCAAGAAGTGAATATTTTGCAAAAGGATTACAATACTCCATGAATTCATGAAAAATTAACACCACGATTCCTACTTGAATACAAACATTATGGAATTATTTGCATTAAAAACTATAGATACATTATCCAAAATCGGAATGATTACACATTTACACATATGATCTCTGCAGCAAAATAATATACTATAACAGATATTTACTTCGATCCTTTTTTTTTTTTTTTTTTTTTTGCATTTATAGTACATTAGAACTACTCCACACACTACGATGGCGTATTAGAAGCTATTAATACCTGTCTACAAGAATTAATTTACAGATTAAATTCATTTATTAAAGCAGGCATATTTTGTGATTCAAAATCTGCAGTTTAGACTATTGTGTCATCAACATTAGAAGACAATGGAGAAGGAATATTATACCAAAATCAAGTTTCTAAGACAACAGAAAAAATGTTATGTTGCTTTATAACAGATACCTTCTCATTGTGTAATGGAAGAAAATGAAAATGCAGACTTTCTGGCAAAGACAGAAACCACAATCCAATAAATATTTCATTCTGAGATTTCGTATTGTTCAGCAACATTTTTCATACAGAAAAATTAAGAAGGAACAATATAAAATAATAGCAAAAGAAAAGTAGTGGAAAAAAGTCTTGGTGTGAAATTTTAAATAATAAACTTTTGTGCAAATCTGGCTCTCAGGTAGTACCTCCCTGTAAAGCAGATTTCAATTATTCAATAAAATTTTGATGATAATAATTCTCAAGAAGAACGCCAGTGGCTATCTTTAGAATAACGACAGGACAGAAAACAAACGGGAGAAAATCTATCGCACTGAGCATTTCATTGACTAATTAATTAAAATAAGTAACAAACACTAATATAGCAAAGTGTAACGGCATGGTTTCATTTAAGCAAAGGCATTAACTAGCCAGTCTTTTATTTGTTAAGTGTTTATAAAAACGGAATACTTTAATATTAAAAGCAGTACAGTTCTCACTTTTTTTCCTTCAGTAACACTAGCACCTACTCAATTGTATTTTTCTTAAACTGAGGAGTGAGGGAATTGCCTCCCTTGTTCCTCTTAAATGACGCCACTGCTGAAAAATAATAAATCTTGTCTCACTCCAGAAACAATAATAATGAGTGAAAGGAATTATTACATAAAGAACTACATAACTACAACTACAGAAAACGGCAGAGAATGCAAGAAATATCAGACGGAATCTCTCAGACAGCAAAACCAGTGCAGGACAGCAATAAATAAATAAAAATAAGAAAACACCATCTGAATCAAATAACCTTCCTATTTAAAATAATAGCAACAGTCTCACGAAGTCCACAGAAGTAGTAAATCAATTAAATAAATATTTTGTAAATATATACAAAACTATCTTTCAAAATATATTTTTCTCCTCGCCAACATAATCCTCATCGCCTTTGATCTTAACTTTTTAACTCCCATTAGTTACAGAACTCGAAATTAAACAAAATTGTTTCTTTCCTCCAAAATAAATACCCCTCCAACACAGATGAAATCCCAGCCTCGTTATTAAAAACGAGCATTTCCTTTTTGAATAGATAATACGAAAATTGAAACAGAAGATTGCTTAGATAAAGACAGTTTAGTCGTAAATTCTGATAAATCTGTCTACCTTTCACAAAAAAAAAACTGATAATTATGATGTACAAGTACAGCAAAAATCTTTACATTTCGTTGAAACCACCAAATTTGTCGCCTACACATTGACAACTCTTTCTCTTGGACATCTCACATCTCTTCTCTTCGAAAGAAACTGAATACAGCAGTATCAGCTAAGAAATCATATAAAAATAGACATATAGATCACAGTGTTTTGCCCATTTCAATTCCCTTATCACATATGGTATTCATTTCTGGGCAGCACCCAGTAGCATCAAAGATATATTTGAAATTAAAAAAAAGCAGCCAGAGTCATGAGAGGTATGTGACCAACAAACTCGTTAAGAGATGCATTGAAAAATTTCAAAACAGTTCCACTTTCATCTGTATATATCCACCATTCAATGTTCTTCTTTAAAACAACACACAAAATTATGATCTGAACAATTCCAGTCACTAACATAACACATGTAAAAAAAAGATAACATCCACATCCTATGCAAACAACACTATCATCAATAAAAATTCAGCACATTTGTTTTAAATTTACAATACTTTGCTCAAGGGAATACAACAAATTAAAAGACATTAATCGTTAAAAATATATTAAAAAGTTTCTTACTGAAAATTTCTTTAACTCAATCCACGACTTCATAGTTAATGATGTCTTTCATATTCAACCCAGGTATATAATGTTCACCATGATCTCCTTGTAAATGTCTTACACTACATTTGCATTATTGCATATAAATGAACACTGTTCATACTTCCACTTTTATTTGCTTAAAAGCTTGTAAATAATACATTATAAATTGTAATCTTCTCCACTGACCTATAAACATTTCTCATTATATGTTACATTGTGTTTTATTTAATGAGACCCGGTAAGCCAAAAAATCTTGAATTTTAAATTTTGTCGTGTTTTATTTATCTATGAAGATTTATCTTTCAGATGATGAGCCATGGTTTAAGTTTGTATCTGTTTCCTAAGTATGTTTTCTTCCGGTTTAAATGGACATCGCCATTTAAATTTGGCGTGCCTCCTGTTCATCTGGCTCCATTCCTGCAAGTTTGTTTTTTTCTTACAAAATGAAGCTTTTCTCAGCTTCTATTATACATTGGACTTTAAAATTTTCAGAGCATGTTGCCACAAACCTTGCCCTTAATTTAACAAGAGGTTTCAAATAAATCTAAATTATGAAAGTAATCATGTACTGATATGTATTGAAAAATGTAGTTAATTTTTGGACCTGAACAAAAAAAAAAATTAATGTACTACATATGCACTTTTCTTTCAAAAGCCGTGTTAAATTCAAGTCAGTATATGTAACAATAACGTGTACAAAATCAAGTTCCTACTCCTAGCAGTTTCTGAGAAAAAGCTTCATGACCAATCAGAATTTTAACACAGCCGAGGTAAGATGTACCGGGTCCCCTAAACATTGCTCTTACCATGTTTCCAAGTCATACACAGTATATATTCTTTACTAATGCTTTTAACTCTATTGCATTTGTATACTTCTATGTATGTAGTGTAAATATATTAGTAGGCTATATCCTATACGGAAGTCTACCTCAACCTAGCAACATGCCTGGTGAGAAAAAAACACAACAGAAACATGAATTTAACTTACTACAGTTATACCATTGTATTAAAAAGTAAAAACAGAAGTTACCTATTACTGCATAAAAATTGTACTTATGTATGGAAGTAATCTAACAACACTTAACAGCCTAAATGGCAAAATTTTAAGTACTTTGTATTCTTTCTGTTATTCTCAATCAAAGATCTATTCCCAAATTTCAAAATGAAATATAATCTAATTTTCACAAACAATTTCAGCATTAGAATCTTTGTGTCACAGCAGCATCCTTCTGGAAAATCTGGTATTTCCTGCAGTGCATTTACAAACATTGCCCCACAATGCTTCTGGTGTGCATAGTGATTGAAATATTGGGCTAATTTACCTTCACATGCTTTTAAATATGAAAAACACTTTTCAGTACATACCACTAAATTGCCAAAATTGGAGCTTTGATCATAATTCTTATAATAGGTGTACAATTTGTCACTCGAATCAAAAAGGTCACTACTGTCCACAAGCAATGCCCTACATGTGTCACAATGGTGTATCGAGAACACTTTTGTCAGGATAAAGCCAAAAACATACCTCATACTATTAGTTTCCCCACAATCTCTTGGAATTTCAACATTGGGAAGATGAGGGTCTTGCTGAGTCATATCACAAAGGAACATATTTGAAGCAGCTGGTGTTTGGATAGGAGATTTTTTTAAATCTAATATAATCTGACTCCAATCAACAGACTCGCAATTACCACTAGTTTCAAGTGGTTGCATTAACTTACTGACAGTAACATTGCAAAATGCGGAAATGAATTGATTTGGGGGTGGGTTGGTACAGTGGCCTCCTTTCTGTCTGAGGACTGAGAAAAGAATTTTAAGGCTATCTTGATTGATCTTCCTCATTAAGAGATACCTGTTTCTTTCCCTAATCAATTCATTCACAAGCATTTCAAAAGCACTTATGTTAATTAACAAACCTTTCAGGCATTTTATTCTATTTGTGACATTCCTGTTACTTGAATCATGAAATTGACAAGATTGAATCCATGGTTTCATTTTCTTTAGACATTCAACATGATCAGAGGATGAGGTAACAGCATTTCGCAAATGAACAGGTCCATTAATAGTATAGCAGTTCAGTATGTCAAAAACGTCATTCATATTCTTACAAAATTCTGCAGTAGCAAAACATGTAGGTTGCATTGTGCCATGAGCTACAAGAGTTTGAATGGCAGAAGCTACTGTATGACTTAACACTCTCACTGCATCCTTGACTTTCATTTTTGAGAAAGCTGGAAGTTCCACAGACTTTCTAGTAAGCTTTGGTGCAAGTTTGAAATGTCTTATGGAATCACTTTGATAAAGCTGTGAAATGTGTTTCCATGAAGCAGTTCCAAACTCCCCACTACTCAATTGGTGGACAACATCATATTTAAATAGGTTATTTCTAACACTTTTAATAAGATGTGGTGCATCATAGAAGAAAAATATCTTATCTTTACCATGCATAAGGAATGGCTTCTCCTCACTTATTCCTAAATCACGCCTCCAATCCATAAAATTAGAGCCCTGATCAGTAACACAGGTTTTTACAATTAGACCAATTTCCTGCAATTTGTTCAAAACTGTAAAAAATATATCTGCTAATTGTTGGGCTGTTATTCCATTATTCGTGAAGAAATAAGCCAGGGGTTGCTTGAATTTTGAAAAAATACCATTGATCATTATTACTAAGGCACTGTTTGCAATCTTTGGGGTTCTGTCATTCCCAAAATCTTCAAAGCCTACTACAATATCTGAACTGGCGACATAAGATAATTGTGACATTAGGGACATCTCATCCAAAGCTAAATTTACCAGTCTTTCATTGGCTGTAAATGATTGAACTTTCTCCTTCAACATTGCAAACACACTGTCATTAATGCCACAATTTAATCTTACACCTTCTACATATGCCTGTAATGTCCTCACAGAAGGCAGGAACAAATAATGACATAATAATTTGTAGCACTGTGTGCTACAATACAATAATTTCAGAGCAAAGACCTTTACTGAGTCAGCCCATCGCAGTCCATGCTTTGAATTCATTGGCATTTGAATCTGACTTAAAAAAAGATCTAGGGCCTCCTTACCTAAATATTGTGAAGCAACACATTTAATTTTAAGCCTATCTGCAATAACTTTTTGCTTGGTAATCTTGCGATGCTTCACCTTACAATTGCAAACACATCTGCACACTTTTAGTTCTTGGCACCTTCTGCGAAGCCTAACAATTTCTGACGATTTGTTTCGACATTGCTTTTCTAATTTACTAATCAGATCAGTAAAACTGAAATCTGTTTGTACGGAAGCATCACACGTGGTAGAGAAAGTTTCTTCTGAAACTCGAGTGGAGCTGTTTTCAATTTCAAGATGTTCTGAAATTGTTGTCTTAATTTTCTTGCGGTCACTTTCATAATATGTTCTATTTGGGAGCTTCCGTTTTGACGTAAATAAGGGTGGTGCATTAGGTACGTCGAATAACGTGGGTACGGCATTCCACACAAGTTTCTTCCTCTCAGTATTCATAAACATACACTCTTCAAAATGAATTGAACATAGTTTTATATTATTGAACAAATAATCTATGCTTTTGTTCATTAAATCTGATCTTCTGAGATTTATCAGCCATTTTCTGCTTCTGAAAGAACAAACAAAATACAAGACGTAAGATGGACAAGACAAATAACCTGTGTTACTTTAAATAAATACATACACCGATTGTACTTGTATTTCCATAAGTATTTAAACTATCCTTCCTGATATATAAATAGGTAACTGATAACTAATAAATGTTTTATAGAATACAATACGTAGGCTACCTACAATGTGGATTAATGGTTATGACTGAGTTATGATTTTCTGATATACACTTACCTCTCTTGATCTTTAGGGAATCTGAAGAACGACAAATTCGGAGATTTAAACTTGTTGTTACTGCAATTTACGGCACTGCACACATTGCCTTTATTCCGACGCATGATTAAAACATTATTATAACATGTTGCATCCCTTAAAAGCACGTGCTGATTGTATTAACGCTATTGCCTGTGCCTTGCCTGCCGCTTGGGCGCTAGTGTCGCGTATGTTGGCAAAAAAAGTGTTGAAGTTGCGTGACTGTATGTCTTAGACTGTGCTATAGTCTTCTCTTTCTAAATCGTTAGCAATAATACATTTGAAGACAGGTTTATTTTCGTAAGTCAATTAATATTTTATTGTACTGGAGTACTTTGTTACTTATAATATTTATATACTTTCTTCTAATCGTGTAATAGTCAATTAAATCCCACTCGAGTTTTGATTTTCTCTAGATAAATCAAAATCTCTAGTGAGATTACTGTTGATAATACCGGAAAGTTCACGGTAAAAGCACAGTCTAATAGATATATATTAGACTGTGGTAAAAGCGAGCCCCTACCACGCCGTAGCGGAGAACTGAGAAATATGTTCCCAAATTGAAGCAGCAGAAAGCCGCCATTTGTTTGTTAGAAAACGCGGGGGATTTCGAAACCGATATTTGAATACGTGTTGTATTGCGTATCCGAAAGCTAAATGTTTTGTTTACAGGAACAATACTTCCTTTGCGAGATACCTTTAATAACGTGTGTCTGCTGCCAGCAGAGTTACTAGGTTTTCTGCGAGGGAAATCGGGATATCGTCACTTTATCATAAGATTTATAGTTGTTTTCTGCAAAGTAGTATTCGCGTGCTTTTAATGTAATATTCGCCTCCCTGAGAAACACTAAAATACGAAACACACATAGTACAGTGAATACTACAGGCTAATCGTTTTTTTTATTAACCACGAATATGTTTTAATCATTCGCTACTAAATTAACTTTGCAACTTTTCTTTTTCGGAACCGGTACTGCAACAGTACATCTGACGATGAGTCCATGTTTAAACATAGTTCACTGCACTACAAAACGCAGCAATTATATGTGTCTGTTATTAGTGTAAAATACGATATCAAAACGCTCTTTTGTTTTGGCACTCGACGCACTTAAAATACACAATGTTGATTATTTGCGAGAACAGCAACTAGGTACCGAAACGGATTAATCAACAACGCGGTAGAACTAGGGAACTATTATCTTGCGAATAGAGTTGCCTTACGGCAAATAGCTGGATTACCTCACAGACTTACTAAATTTCCGCGGGTTACCTCTATGTTTACAATGTAACCATTTGAGTCAATATATAAATAAAAATATCGGATAATAAGAAATGCAGACTAACTTGTTTAAATTACGTTCTAGGCTATTATCCCTCAAATCGGGATTTTTATCAATCTCGATCCGCTTTATCGGGATTCAATTAGGCTGTCAGGCTTGCACATTTTCATAGGAACTCCGAATGTGAATATTCATAACCAAGGTTAATAATGTCTACCTTTTAATTTAATCTGTAGGTTAAACTGTTGTATAAAATCAAAAAGCATTATTATTATTATTATTATTATTATTATTATTATTATTATTATTATTATTATTATTATTATTATTATTATTATTATTAGTAGTAGTAGTAGTAGTAGTAGTAGTAGCAACATAAAAAACCGTAACTAAGACAAGAGTTACTTTCAATCAGGCATATTAAAAAATTAACTTTTTGTAGTTTATACAGTTTCTGTTGAGTCGTCCAAAGGAACGATGGTGTGAAAATTCCTCTAACAGGCTATGTGGCCTAATACTTGTTCTGGGAGATGAATTTGAAATGTGTTATGCCATTACTTAATGAGTGGATAGTACATGCAGTATTAATGAACATGTTTCAGCTTTTTGGCTCTGAAATTTGCTTATATACTTTTTTTAAACAGGATCTATTCGTACCGTCCCGCGCCGTGGCGTCATGTTCTAAGGCATGCTGCCTAGGACTCGCGTTACGGAATGCGCGCTGGTTCGAGTCCTCATGGGGGAAGAAATTTTGTCATGAAATTTCGGCCAGTATATGGGACCGGTGCCCACCCAAAATCGTGATGCACTTGGGGAGCTACGATAGGTATCAAAATCCGGTTGCGAAAGCCAGCTGTAAAGGCTGGGGGGGGATCATCGTGCTAACCATACGATACCTCCATTCTGGTTGGATGATCGTCCACCTCTGCTTCGGCATGTGGGCATGAGGCCAGCAGCAGGCTGGTCGGTCTGGGCCCTTCACGGACTGTAGCGCCACGGATTATTATTATTATTATTATTATTATTATTATTATTATTATTATTATTATTATTATTATTAATTTTGTATCTTCGAATTAGGCGAATAATTTTATTATTCATGTATGCACTGAAGCAACAGCTGTTTGAAGAAAGGGAAGGATATGGAGTGGATGAAGGACAATAACAATGTATACGGTAATAACGTAGTTTGAGAGGTAACAACTATCTTCGAAATGAGTTGAAACACTGAATAATTCATTGTTGTGTAGAAATTCTCTCTGCGGATTGCACCTATCCATTTTCGGTTAAGGGAATCTTTACTCAGAGGAAACCTGAAGCACAAACAGTCGTATAAGTACAATAGTTTGTCTTCTGTAACATAATACGGGCCAAAAATGTTGTAGAAATTAAAGATTAACTAATCAGTGAAATGTAACATTCCTTCCTTCTTTATCTTTACATCTGTGTGCATTGCTGCAATTAAAAACAGCACACGAACGAACCATACTTATTCAGCTCAACCAAACAAATGGCCGGCCGTAGGCTGTTCAATTTGGGAGCATAACACTAGCGCCAGTAAGCGATTTAGCGGTTATTTAGTAAGTATATGGGTAAAAGTGGCGAATGACTCGCCAGTGCCATCTAGCGGCAAGGATTGTAAGCAGCGAGGATGACGTGACGAATAGCGCGTTGAACTGTAATATGAGCTTCATTCTTAAAAAAAAACACATGATGTCCTAAGGATTATTCTCGTTATAGTTGTAGCCTACACAATGTCAGTTAAATGTGGACATGTTTGTACTACGTTTTGTAAAAACTGTGCCTAGCAAAATATGCTAGAACTTTCTTCAGATTTCCAAAAGATAGAGATTGGGAGTGGTCATGTAAACACCAGTAGAATAGTACTTTTCTGTTACAAGATGATGCTGATACTGATTATTATTATTACTTACTGGCTTTTAAGAAACCCGGAGGTTCATTGCCGCCCTCACAAAAGCCCGCCATTGGTCGCTATCCTGAGCAAGATTAATCCAGTCTCTATCATCATATCCCACCTCCCTCAAATCCATTTTAATATTTTCTTCCCATCTACGTCTCGGCCTCCCCAAAGGTCTATTCCCCTCTGGCCTCCCAACTAACACTCTATATGCATTTCTCGATTCGCCCATATGTGTTACATGCCCTGCCCATCTCAAACGTCTGGATTTAATGTTCCTAATTATGTGAGGTGAAGGATATAATGCGTGCAGTTCTGCGTTGTGTAACTTTCTCCATTCTCCTGTAACTTCATCCCTTTTAGCACCAAATATTTTCCTAAGAACCTTATTCTCAAAAACCCTCAATCTCTGTTCCTCTCTGAAAGTGAGAGTCCAAGTTTCACAGCCATACAGAACAACCGGTAATATAACTGTTTTATAAATTCTAACTTTCAGATTTTTTGACAGCAGACTGGATAACAAAAGCTTCTCAACCGAATAATAACAGGCATTTCCCATATTTATTCTGCATTTAATTTCCTCCCGAGTGTCATTATATTTGTTACTGTTACTCCAAGATATTTGAATTTTTCCACCTCTTCGAAGGATAAATCTCCAACATTTATAGTTCCATTTCGTACAATACTCTGATCACGAGACATAATCATATACTTAGTCCTTTCGGGATTTACTTCCAACCCTATCTCTTTACTTGCTTCAAGTAGAATTTCCGCGTTTTCCCTAATCGTTTGAGGAGTTTCTCCTAACATATTCACATCATCCGCATAGACAAGAAGCTGATGTAACCCGTTCAATTCCAAAACCCTCTGTGTTATCCTGAACTTTCCTAATGGCATATTCTAGAGCAAAGTTAAAAAGTAAAGGTGATAGTGCATCTCCCTGCTTTAGCCCGCAGTGAATTGGAAAAGCATCAGAAACTGGCCTATACGGACTCTGCTGTAATTTTCACTAAGACACATTTTAATTAATCGAACTAGTTTCTTGGGAATATCAAATTCAATAAGAATATTATATAAAGCTTCTCTCTTAACCGAGTCATATGCCTTTTTGAAATCTATGAATAACTGATGTACTGTACCCTTATACTCCCATTTTTTCTCCAATATCTGTCGAATACAAACAATCTGATCAATAGTCGATCTATTACGCCTAAAACCACGCTGATGATCCCCAATAATTTCATCTACATATGGAGTTAATCTTCTCAAAAGGATATTCGACAAAATTTTGTACGACGTCAACAAAAGTGATATTCCTCGAAAGTTACTACAGTTAGTCTTGTCCCCCTTCTTAAAAATAGGTACGATTATGGGCTCCTTCCATTGTTCTGGTACAATTTCCTTTTCCCAAATTGCAAGTACAAGTTTATAAATTTCGCTATATAATGCACTTCCACCCTCTTGTATTAATTCTGCTGGAATTTGATCAATACCTGGAGACTTGTACTTTTTCAGATTTTCTATCGCAATTTCGACTTCAGAAAGTGTGGGTTCCGGTATAAATGGCTCAGCAGTTTGTATTTGAATTTCGTCCCGATCATTTCTACTTCGCCTATGTATATTCAGTAGTTGCCCAAAATAGTTTTTTCATCTGTTAAGGATTGAATGAGAGTCTGCAAGCAAGTCACCATTCTCATCCTTGATCACGTTTACCCTTGCCTGATATCCATTTTTAAATTCCTTTATACCCTTATATAAATCTCGAATATTTTTATTTTTACTATTTGTTTCTACCTCATTCAGTTTTTCCTTCAAGTAATCTCTCTTTTTATTCCTAAGTGTATGACTTGCTTCCCGTCTTTCATTGAAATAATTATCTCTCTTCTCCTCAACTGGATCCTGTAAGAATTTCAATTTTGCCTGTTTCCTTCTATCTACTGCAATGGAACAATCTTCATCAAACCATGGTTTCTTTTTCTTAGTTTCACGATAAGCTATGCTCTGCTCAGCTGCAATTTTGATATTATCTCGGATATTTTCCCACACGCTATTAATATCTAACTCTTTCTCACTTTCATCGGAAGTTCCTAAAGCAGCAAACCTATTTGAAATTTCAACCTGATAACGTTGCTTAGTTTCCTCGTCCTTTAATTTCAAAATATTGAATCTACTAATATTAGCTTGTTGCTCTACTCGCTTGGTTACTGATAGTATTTCTCTTAATTCTCCAATTACCAAATAATGGTCAGAATTACAGTCTTCCCCCCTGAAAGTTCGAATGCCTACTATACTAGTGTGCCTTTTTTATCTATCAAGATGTGATCTGTCTGGTTGTGAGCCATTCCGTCTGGAGAAGTCCATGTATATTTATGTATATCCTTATGGGGGAATGTTGTACTCTTGACAATTAAATTTTTTGATGTGGCAAAGTTGACTAACCTAACTCCGTTGTCATTACTACTTACGTGTAAGCTCTCTTTTCCAATTGTTGGTTTAAAAATATCCTCCTGTCCTACTTTAGCGTTGAAATCCCCCAATAAAACTTTCATGTGATATCTAGGTAACTGATCAAAAGTGTGTTCCAATTCCTCATAGAAGCTATCCTTTATATGGGATTATTATTATTATTATTATTATTATTATTATTATTATTATTATTATTATTACTGCTTCTACCACCGGTACTAGTTATTTGCATTTGTCTTCTAGGTGTGTCATGCTCATATAGGTAAACAAACGCAGACAGGCTTTAGTTAATGAGGTTTAATAGGGCGCGTCAGTTATCGCTATTTGCGTCCTTATCTAAACTTCTTTAAAAAAACAAAACACAAACGATATCATAAGCAAAATGTGAGCACTAACTAAAAACCCTGTCAACAGTTCTAGACAAACGTTTAAAATTAGAGTGATAGAATATATTATGTACAAAAATCACAAAACATATTCGGATTACTTTTGATTATCGGACGTCAATAACCATAATTCGAAACAATAGGGGAAAGTAAAAATAGGGAGTAATAAATTGGAAAATTATACCGAAGTTTTAAATCAGTCTAGGACTGTTAATTTTTAATACTCTGGTTTTAATAACAGACTGAAGATAATAGTTATTTCTTCACTGAATTTAACAGCTCCTTCTTCCGAAAATATGAGTCAAAATAAAAGCACAATGAAAGAATCGCGAAAGTCCCAAATAAACATATTAGATCTTGCATCGAGGAAACTGCGGGATTTCTGATATTAGACAGAAACGACAGATCATACTCCTCCATCGTGTAATTAGATAGTGCATTAGCAATGCCATATTCTCTATGTTAACTGAAACGGTTACTAAACTGCACAAATCTACTTTACATTGTTCATATAAAACACAATTTCTTTATAGCCTAGTTTCTCGGTATAAAAATTGAAAGTCTACTTTTTTATCCAAATAGTGTGTCTAGGGATGCGTAACATAAAAATGTGAATTGTTGATTTTGTGAAGAAAGTGGAGTCATGTTTTTTCATAATAAGTGATTCAGGTAGTTATTCGGACAAATAATTTGCCTACACCTATATTTTAAAGGCATTATTAATATTTCACTAAATTAAGATCATTTTTTTACGATGCAAGAAATCCTAAAAGATAAAAACTGGCTCAACCGGAGATGACAGCTTTAAACACAGCAAGTCCAAATGCCTATTTAATTAAAATTGTTCAAGATGATGAATTCATTAGTCATACAGTAAGTGTGCTTAAAAAGAAGGAAATGGGGAAACGATATTCCAGTTACGATAAACGTTTTGCCGCAACATTCCATTAATGTTCACCTCAAGACGAAAGATATCTAAGAAGAAAATTATGTTTACCAACAGTTAGATCTCTAAAAACCTGACTTCATGAATTCGATATAGGCCCGGTATAAATCGCACCATTCTACAATTAATTATTAAAAATAAAATCCGATAATGTACCATTGAATGAAAAGGTTGTAACTATTATTGTATAAGATGAAATGCCTTTGAAGAAAAACTTAACTTATAATGCTAAAGCAGACATTTTCAGAGATTCACTGAATTAGGTATAGATAGGGATAATCAACAAACTTCAACTGACGTAAAAATTTCAGAAGTACCATTTGCAAACCAAAAACTGGTTTTCATTATTCGAGGCATGTGCAAAATTTTAAAGCAAATTACGTGTAAGTTATTTTCTATCAAAAGATACAATGCCTGCAGAAATCTTAAAATCACATCTCCTCGTTGTAAAGGGTAAGATACAAGATACAGGTTTTATCCTTAAAGCAGCGACTGTGCCAATATCTTCACTGATAAATATTTCAGTGTGTTAGTAAATTGTTACATCAAAAATAAAATGGATAATCATTAGCCAAGGAACGAAAGTTTCTAAAGTCATGAGCAATTCAATCAAAATTACATTTGAAAATACGAGAATTGTTCCATTTCATTTCTACTCCAGTAACTTTGTAACTTCTTATTAATTTAAAATGTTGTGAACCTTGTGACTCTAAATAAACTATTGATTTGCATCTTTTATTGACATCAAATGAACACTTCTCTGTTTTTCCTCACGCAACCTAGCACGCCCCAAGAAGTGCGTAAACAATCCAAGCCGCTAGATAGCAGCACAGTCACTTTTCGCCGCCGCTTGCAATGCTAAACAGGCCAGCTTTCCAGTATTATTGTTATAGAGTATTTGGGATTATGCTGCAGCGACTAACGACAAGAACGCGTTCCACAAAATACACATGCGCGGAAACGCTTGTGCGGAAGTAACGTCACAAGCAGCCGACCAACGCAGCGCTGGATAGAAGCGCGCCACACCACTAGCGCTTCATTAGCACATTATAACCAGCCACTGCACAGATCACACACAAACCGCTGGACCTATATAAGCAAGAGGCCTATATATATATATATATATATATATATATATATATATATATATATATATATATATATATATATATCATCCACACCTATTGGTTGAAGTTTTTTTTACCAAAATTGAGTGATTCAAGAAAATGTGTATAATTAACGAACGCCACTACGCATACCAAGCCAAATAACTTCAAAATATTATTTTCCTACCAAGGACTGGAATGTCAGTGAGTAAATTAAACAATGAGAAATTGTGAAAATAATCATTGTTGCCAACACAGCAACTGGAAACTACTATATGTACCTTGTGGTATCATACGGTACCGCTAGGCAGATTCGGGAACTCAATTTTGGGACTAAATTCGTGTCAGAAACATTTTCACTGTTGACCAGTGAGGAGTGTCTAGTGTGAGTTCGCGCTTTCACAGTCTTGCTGTGTGTACTGTGTATAGTTTGGAGTGAGTTACTGTCTTAGTTTTAATGTTAGTGTTAATGACATTTACAATCGAACAGCGTGTTTGTCTGCACAGGCGGGAAGCGCGTTATACCGGGAAAAGAGCCGTACCTACTGCATTGCAGTGCCATACTATAGCTAGACCACTTAGAAAAGGCAGCTATGGCGGATATCTAAATCATTTCCTTCTCCTACACTCGCTGCGTGTTCCCCTCTGTGCATTCCCCGACGTCGATCACCAATCAGAATCTATGTCTTAACCGAACTTGGCAGTACTAGGCCGCTATTATCGGGACTCTCATTGGATTGCGTTGTTTACTTCCGCTTCAACCGTACACGTCTGGTCAAAATATCTGTCCTCCATTTTCCGCACATGCTCACATAATTTCCTCTATTTTTCGGGGGAACATTCATCCTTGAGTTCATGATCAAACAATATTACTCACGTAAAGACATGTCAATATTCTGATTATAACTTAAACACACAACACTATTACTAGTAGTCATTCATTTATTTTATACTATCACTTCACTTCACTTTGACGCGGCTGTACTCCCTACGAACTCAGCGTTCGCCATGAACAAGAACTGTGGGAGGGGAGGTTAGCGCATGCGCGTTACAACTGCATTTACAAAGTGGTACCCCTATAGCTCCGCTGAGCTGTAGGCCTATAGCAGTGGTGGGCAAAATGAACGCAACCCACAAGACAGGATTTAAATGGCAACTACATACTGTGGGAGGGGTTGCACTCTATAGTGCAGTGACGGATTTACAGACAGTTGCGCCACTACACTCCTACCTACCATATGTAATTAGAATAGTCCATTCACGTGATATTTAATTAATCATTTTCAAAGCAATTTCTTCGAAATTGGGATTTATATCTGTGGATGCTATTTTCAATTGCGCAAGGAGATGAGCATCGCTTAAGCGGGATCTGTGGCTGGACTTTATAAATTTCATTTTAGAAAACAGCACTGTTAGGTTGATGAATACATATCATTTCCCATAACTATGGTTCTGGAACACAACTATGGTTCACGATACAACCATTCAAAGATCATTGTAGAAGTAACATAGACCGTTCGTAGATAGCTGCAATGACTTGAATTCAAACTACAGTACAGCAAGAATATAGATAAACGAGATACTACGTTATGGAGTACAAAATTTGAATAGTTGTATCGTGGACAACAGTTATGTTACAGGATCATATTTATGGGAAATGACGGTACTCATTATTTTTGAACCAAACTGTCTAAGCAGTGGATATGTAGTACTGGACATCTTTATAAAAAAAATTAGCCCCCAGTAGACCTTCACGTTCTGTTTTCAAGAAGCTATCATTCTGCAAATCCATTACCTCTAACTGCAATTCTGGGATAACATTTTCAATTTAAACATGAAAAGGAGTGGCAAAAATATTGAAATCTTTCCCCATCCTTTGAAAATCACTGAATCTGTGTTCATTGAACTCGTACAACAGGTGATCCATTTTAAGATTGTACATATTTAAGTTCGCGTCCTGAATATTTGTAACTAACCCTAAACACGAGAAATGAAAGAACGGCCTTTCTTGTAAGTGGATATCCTCTCGATTCATATGATTCTCCGAAAGACATTGTGTCACTACTGAAGCTCCGAAGTAGAGCAATCCAGTATAATCCGCCACGTACACGCGCAGTATTTTCATGGAATGGGGGAAGGGGAAGGTAGGGGATAAGTTTGATGCTTCGCTGAGGTCTGACGTCACTGCGGCAATGCTTCAGGAATGCCCACCATTGGCCTAAAGCCATCTGCCTGGAGACTCTGTCCATATCCGAAGACCGTGAAATATATCTCTTTCCGTAGGAATATAATACTCTTTCGTCTTTAACATCAGAAGTTCGCCATTGCGAGAGAACGAATCAACAATTTTATTTTCTTTAAAATATAAATACATTTAGGATTCTCGAGCGACTGTCTAAATATCTTGTATGAAACACGTGCGAAACATCCCTTAAAAGCCTGAATTATTTTTCGTCAAGTTTTTCGTTTATTTCCTTATAGAATGATTAAATGGATGTAATTGAACACAACAATGCTTTTGTTTTCCATTGTTGAAGCGAATATGTGGAATTATAGGGTGTGACCATATGGTAACGCTAGGTTATTATGTTGTCAAAACTTAAATAATTAGTTATTGTCTTATAATAACATTTTTAAACCAATTTATTGAACTTATCTGAACTTTGACAAGTGATACATTCATTCTTTCTTTCAGTGTTCTGCCCAAGATCAGATCTTTCACTGAAAACCCAGCATTCTCAAATGTTTCCTATTTTCTGCTTTCCTGTTTGTCTCCTTATATGATCCATATATCTTCATGTCGTCTATCATCTGATATCTTCTTCTACCCGAAACTCTTCTCCCGTTCACTATTCCTTCCAGTGCATGCTTCAGAAGCCAGTTTCTTCTCAGCCAGTGACCCAACCAATTCCTTTTCCTCTTTCTGATCAGTTTCAGCATCATTCTTTCTTCATCCCTATTTCCAACACGGCTTCGTTTCTTACACTGTCCATTTAACACGTTCCATTCTTCTCCATATCCACATTTCAAATGCTTCCATTCGCTCCTCTTCACTTCGTCGTAATGCCCACTTTTCTGCTCCACAGAATACCACACTCATTACAAATAATACAAAAAATGCAATACTAAGGAAATAAATTACTTTCACAATATCTGAACAGAGATACATAATTTCCTCATTATAGGACACGTTAATCCCTGTAGTGTACTTTCACACATATACGAAAGTTTATAGAAAATCACAAATTATTGTCACAATACACTCGTATGAACAAAACACATTTTCCTAAAATAACATGGGCTGCATAGACCTACATCAAATTTTGTGAAACGCTGTATGCCAGAAGAGCATTCTTACCAGCACATTGCCATCTTTTGTTTCTGGATATCGGAGTCACTAGAGTTCCACTCCATCTTATCTTACATAATCAGATGTTCTGCGAGTGATGTCCAGAAAGTAAGTTTCCCAGGAGCCGTTTACAGAAAGAAAACACAATTTCATGCAAAGATTTATTGGAACAGATACAGCAATTGAACTGTTTTTCAACATATTCTCCACCGGAACTGAGACATTTGTCACACCGTGGGATCAACTTTTGTCCCTCGTAGAAGTCTCCCGCCTGGAATCGGAACCAGTGCGTGACAGCCTTCTGCACTTCTCTGTTGATCCCACGGTATGAAAAAGTCTCTTCGGGTGGAGAATATGTTGAAAACATAGCTAAACAATTCCTGTATCTGTTCGAATAAATCGTTCCATAAAATTATATTTTATTTCTGCAAACTCCCCCAGGGAGCTCCAATAACACTGTATTTGGGAGTAGACGGTCACTCCTTACCTTTTGGGGTGCTTCCGACTTGTTGAAATCTCCCATTTGAATTCTAATTCAGTCAATGGTGAGCCCGATCTTTTATTTGGCTGCCAAACATTTTGTATAGCTACATCTAACATGTGAAAATGGGCTAAAACAGTTTTTACATAGATAGAGCGATTTAAAAAAAAACAGCATTTGTCACATTTCTACCTTTAAATGTCACTCTCTGGAGAAATCGATTGAACAGCTGTAACATACTTTTTATCCACTTGCGTTTCCCTGATGGCACCATTTCCATAAATTGCAATGTTGATAGTATCATTCTCTTCGTATCACAGATTACTCTGCAAATTCCTCTTCTTCTATAAAGGGAATATCATCTGGTCCACCTATTCTCAACTTCAGCACTCAGTTTCCTTCCACTTATGTTGTGGAACATGCCACCCTCTAAATCTGCAGAGTTCTCGTCAGATACAAAGTTGGGCTTTGGTGGCTCAATGTGGAATGCTCTAATTTTTCGTTTTCTAATTCCAAAAGCATCTCATGCACTTTCACGCATCTCTTTGTAACATTAATTTTGTTACTTGTATTTTCTTGCAACTCCTCCATTTTACTGTTAGTAGCAAGAGAGCATAAAGAATGAGTGACAACATATTAGCCTAGCGTTACCATATGGTAACGTAAGAAACAATGTATTATATCGACAACAATGTAATGGATTGTAAACTTGTGCTTGATGTACACGAATATCCAATCACCAATAAGTAAAGTACCACAACAAACAATACAATCAAGTTAATCAAAATAACAAATAAATTATCTTACTTCTTGTTGCTCTCCAAAATTGCTGCTGAGAAAGCCACATCTAAATCTCACAATTGCTCATGCCCGAGTGGTATAATATAGTTGTGATTTCATAATATAATAAGGAAGAACCAATCATGTAGCTTGGATTCATAAACAAAAATTCCAGTTTTATTAATTAAAGACAGGTGTGGAGGAAGTTATATTGCTTTCTGCACTGCTTTTACCATATTATGGTTCATGCTTAAAACGCGATCATTTCGCAACTTGTTGCATAAATAGCTATTATAATTATGATTTTTTTATCCCTTTATCTTTTAAACATTTGCAAACACACATTTTGTAAACATGTCTAGATTACACTTTTCAGTTGCAACAAATAATTTTGTTACATTTACGGTTTAAGAGTAAATATTTTAATACTTTAATTAATAATGAATCAGTTTAAGTAATGGATATTTTGCATCGCTGTTACAAGACATGTGCTTCATCCTCAGCCTGAGAACCGCGGGCACAGGGTGTAATGTCAGTCTCCTGTGACTGCCGTTAGGGAAGAGTGTTTCCGTCTGTTGGCAAGTACAGCTGAATTCACTGCCATGTAATAATTTTTTTGTAGAAACAAAATCGATTTCTTACTAAATATAACAAAGGCGCATAATGGTGCAGGAAGATTCTATTCCTTTCATCGTAAGGATTTAGTGTGTGAAGTTACTGTTATTGAACACCTTCCACTCTGTATGAATTTTCATACTACAATTCACAGAAGAGATGCAGCTCTTCGCTTGTTTCAGTCTCTTGAACTGAAACAACCCAGAACTCACCACGTGGAGGTAGCTGCATGTCGAGTTCCGCCCTGCCCATCCCAACCTCCCTACCATGTGGGCAAGTGCATTCAATTGTTCATTCTTTGTCATTTTCAAATTAATGTTCATACTCTTCGACTTCAATCAATGTTTAGCTTTTCATTTCATATCTTTTTTGTCTCAATTTATAAAATTCACATTATTAAGATACTCCAGTACAATATAATCAATCACTGCATGTCAGTGCAACGAAAAATATGAATAAATGCTTGATGTCATTATTTTTGTCTGCCAATTTTTTTTTTCCATTTCTAGGATTGTGCATATATTGTTCTCTACTCCTTGTCATTTGCATAATTTACTATTATAGGTCCAGATTACATGTTTTTTGTTATATCTGAAGATGCCCTAAACGGCGAAAACGTTCATATGTTGTTACTAAATAGCAAATAAACATTTGCAAGTTAATATGTCTTAAGATTGAAATTTATTATATACTTATTTAATAATTTACAGGCATATTTATATATAAAATTAATTGTAAATTACTTAATGTCAATCAGACAACTTTGTACAAACGTTATCTGAACCTAAAGATTAAGTTGCACAATACCAACGCAAACATTTGGTTTAACCAACAATGTTTGAAAGAAAATTTAGTACCCAATTATGCAAAAATCAAAATTAAAAACAAAACCCAATCAGCTAAGAGAACAAAAACTATGGCCCAAACAATTTGGATCAGAAACGAAATTAAATTCTTACACAAGAAAAAAGATGTCATGAATACTAAGTTATACGAACTTCATCTACAAAATTCAAAAGCTTCAACTACTGCGTGGCCTATTTTAGATCAAATAATAAATAACAAAATAAAGATCTTAATGGAGAATAAATATAAAACATTGAATAACAAATTGCAAAAACTAAGGTCCAATTCGTCACAATCATCGAGTAATACCCAACAACCGATGAACAATAACAGATTTGTCAACTTAACTGATACGCAATTCTCAGATGAGGATATTGAAATATTGAATAAAGGATATAAACATAATTATCCACAGACAAGTTTAACTAAAACAATAGAAAATCTAGTTATTGAAACAGAGACAGTCATACAAAACAGTAATCACGATAATAAAGATTACTTACGATACAACGCCGCTAAAATTATCAAAAACTACAAAACAAATCCTAAAACCAAAGAACAGTTTCACAAAGCCAAAATAGAAAAACGTAAAATCAATAACCTAAACCAAAAAATGAAAGATAATAATCTTATACATGTTAAGACTGACAAAAATAATGCAATAGTCATTATGAAGAAAGACCAATACATCGAGAAAACTACTGATTTTTTAAATAATAATCAAATAACAGAAATGCAATACAATCCTACAGATAATTACCAAAAGCAAATAAAAGATACATTAAAATTAATACCAGATATTATTCCAAATTCAGATAGGCATAAATATATAAACCAAAATCCCACAATTCCCACTCTTAGAACATTACCAAAAACTCATAAAAAAGATTTAACAATGAGACCCATAGTTAATAATATAAACGCTCCGAACTATAAATTAAGTAAATTCTTAGACAAATGGCTGAAACAAACATTACAATTAAAAATCAATACACCATAAAAAATACAAAGCATTTAATAGACAACTTGAATAAAGTAAAAATCAACAATGAATCAAAATTGATGTCTTTAGACATAGAAAATTTGTACACAAATATCCCAATTCAAGAAACCATACTCATTGTTAAAGAAAAATTACAAAATTTACAAATAGCAGAAAATATAATTAAGCAAATAATACGAATGTTAAATAGTTACATCCCAAAATTATTTCATCTTTAATCAGAAAATATATAAACAAAATATTGGCCTAGCTATGGGCAACCTTTTATCAGGAACTCTTACCGAAATCTTCTTACAAAACATAGAGGATAACAAAATCAATGAAATTCTAAATAAACATAGCATTAAATCTTACTATAGGTATGTAGATGATACAATCATAATTTATGAGAACACTACAATAGATAATTCCATTCTTGATTCATTTAATAAACTACACAAAAATCTAAAATTTACAGTTGAACATGAAATAAATAACTCGATTCCATTTTTAGATTTAAAAATAATAAAACATAAATTTGAACTGAAATACGATATCTATAGAAAACCAACACATACAACACATAGTATACCCGCAGATTCAATACATCCCCAAAACCAAAAACAAAGTATGTTTAATTACCTAATAAATAGATTAACACAAATACCATTATCCAAAAATAAATACAAAAAAGAAGTACAAAGAATTTTAGACATTGCAAATGATAACGGATACAGTAAAACCCTTATTCGAAAATTAATTCGGAAAAAAGAAAACAATAGACAACGACAGACAAACACTACCTTAACAAAAACAAACAATAATAAATCAAAATTTTGGTCAACACTCACTTACAACAAATACATATCTAATAAATTAAAAAAACTTTTTTAATAAAGAAAATATAAACATAGAATTCAAAACAAATAATAAGTTAAACAACAATATCCATAACACAATAAATTCTAAAGATAAATTAAATAGTAAAGGCATATATATGCTTAAATGTCACACATGCAGTAAGAAATACATAGGTCAAACCAAACGTAATATAAAAACAAGATATAAGGAGCATGTTAACGATTTCAAAAATAATAGAGAAAAATCAAAATATGCAACACAATTAATACTGGACATGAATTAGGTCATTACCAGAATACATTAAGTATCTTAAAAACATAGAATGATAATAAATTCATAAATGCAGCAGAAGAATTCTTCATTGCCTACTACCATAATAAAGATCATAATATAATTAACGAAAATTTATTAAACTTTAAAAATCCACTGTATGCAATTTAAAATAGACCTATTCACATTGATCTTGATACGCCATTCAAATAGTTCCTTTCATATTCTTGCGCCGCTGCATACCTCAATACACACGATTATCTAGGCCTCAGTTCTCTTAAAACCACCAACACACCAACACCAGCACACACAAATGTAAGTATTTGAATGCCGTCAAATTCATTAAAACAATTACATCCTTCCCTCATATCAAAATTGAAAAGCATATTAATAGTTAATATTCTTCTGTTTATAGAACATCTTCATTTACATATTTCAATAAACCTGATGACACGTAATAGGATGTCATCAAATTAGAGTAGTCACTGTCGTCAAACAACATCCATTTCAAAAGCCAACGACCTCTTTAAGTAAGTAATCTTATAATAATTATTACTGCTGCCTTAAATTCACTTACATATATTTGGTATTATAGCTCATTCTAATTATTACTAATTACTACGAAATATAATATTGATTTTCTCTATTTAATTTTCAGTGAATGACTAAAATTCATTACGAAATCTTCGTACATTCCACTACATTCATACTCAACGAGCAAATATCTCAACAAATCTAATTACACCTAATAGCAATTCTTTAACATAAACAACATTAGTTCATTAATGAACGTTTTTTAGTAAGTACTTTTATAATATAATTATCTGCGTCTCTATATAATAACTCGTTTATATTTTTTGCATTTATTATTATTTCTCCATCTCAATTTTCAGATGAAACAATTACAAAACACACGAACATCAGCTACGCAAACTATCTTGTAACTTACGACAATTCTCAGCTATGATTACTCTAAAACATTTTATTACCATCATTGACAAATTTTAATCATTGTATATTAATTGTAACATGAGCTATATGTAAAAATGTTCGTCCAGTTTAATTTTAAAATCCAAAGATCATCTCAATATTCATCCTTTATTATGTCATATTTTACATAAAGCTCATGAATCTCATGTATTACATATATTGTTCTCTACTCCTTGTCATTTGCATAATTTACTATTATAGGTCCAGATTACATGTTTTTTGTTATATCTGAAGATGCCCTAAACGGCGAAAACGTTCATATGTTGTTACTAAATAGCAAATACACATTTGCAAGTTAATATGTCTTAAGATTGAAATTTATTATATACTTATTTCTATAATATGCCAAAGTATTTAATGTTAACTGGAAAGTGATATTATGATTTAACAGCTTTGAAACAAGATAGGCTACGCCGCGCTCTGAGTGGCGAAAATTCTTGCGTGTTATATACCGCGCTAGCATCAGCCGTCATCTCACCGCGTATTGTCATGGAGATTTAATAACAATGGTATTTCAAGGTATTTTATATGACAGTAATCGGTCGTTTACTTGCATAAAGTAGTCATGTATTGAATTTACAAGAAAAAAAGTTGTACTGAAACAGTGCCAGCACACAACCGTTATATCAACTTTCCACACATTATATGCTAAACCTAAGTCTGCTAGTAAACTGTCTGGGCCTGACGCTCCATATGAAGGAAGAGGATTTTGTGGTTATAGTTCAATTTCCAATGAATTACACTTAAATCTCCTGGCTGGTGTTAACACAGACATTTTAAATTTATTTTTGAGCTTACTGTTAGACACTACTCAACGCAGAATTAGTAAATCAAAATAGACTTTTATGTTAGCCTTGCCATTTGCTGCCCTTTCTGTAATTTTCGATGTTCACCGAGTACTATTTCTATAATGTTCCAATCTGTTTTACCTATACTTGCACAGGCGACTAAAAAGTTTGCTTTCTGGCCCGGCAAAGATACTATTAATGCAATATTGCCTACTGTTTTTAAGGATCATTATCCGAACTGTAGAGATATTATTGACTGCACTGAAGTTAAAATATAATAACCTCCTGAAATCAGTCAGCGTATATACAGGGTGTTTAAAAATACGGGGCATAATTTCAGGTATGTATTTCCCACATGTAGACAATCAAAATAGTTCATTACAACATGTGTCCGGAAATGCTTCATTTCCGAGTTATGGCCTTCACAAGATTGAAATTCACTGGGACGTTTTTCTTTCCGCAGGTCCTTGTCATTACAGAATATGTTCAAAATGTCCACCTCCTGCTTGAATACAGACCTCACATCGATGTCTCATTGACCTGCGAACACGATCCCAAACTCCAGGAGTATTGCGTATGTCCTCAGAACATGTCACAATTCGATTCCGAAGGGATTCCAAATCAGGCACCGGAGACGAATAAACCAGTGATTTTAAATGGCCCCACAAGTGGAAATCGAGAGGATTCAGATCAGGTGAGCGTGGAGGCCAAGCAATTGGGCCACCTCTACCTATCCATCGATCAGGAAACCTTCGATCCAAGTACCAGCGAGTCGTACGACTGAAGTGTGCAGGAGCGCCATCATGCAAGAAGTGAATGTGTTGACGATTGATCAGTGGAGTGTCTTCTAAAAATGAGGTATGGTGTTTTCCAGGAAGTTTGTGTACGCCTGCCCCGTAAGTCTGTTTACAATACATGGGGTCAACTAATCGATCACCAATGATACCGGCCCACATGTTGAGGGAGGACCGCACCTGGTGATGAGATGGAACAGTTGCACGTGGATTTTCATACGCCCATACATGCTGATTGTGGAAATTTGTTATGCCATGTCGTGTGAACTGTGCTTCATCTGTAAATAATACTAAGGCAGGAAAGTTCGGATTTACACCACACTGCTGCAAGAACCACTGACAGAACCTAACTCGTGCAGGATAATCTGCTCGTGACAGGGCCTGTACACGTTGCAAATGATAAGGATACAATTGATACTCTTTCAATAGTCTCCAGACAGTCGTATGAGGAACATTGACTTGCAACGCTACCCTTCGTGTGCTGATAGAAGGAGTCATGTTCACAGCCTCCAGAATCTCCTCCTGTACTTCTGGAGTTGTAGATCTTGGTCGTCAACTTACCAAACCAGGAGAGTTAAATTTTCCATACTCGCACAGACGGTAATGGAGGCGTACAAATGTCTTCCGATCTGGACATTGTCGCTGTGGGTACCTCTCCTGGTACAAACGACGAGCCAGCGCAGCATTGCCGTCCGCCTTACCGTACATGAAGTGTATCTCTGCCAGCTTTGATTTGAATACATGTCGCACAGTCTAACGCCTACACAACACTGAATGTAACCTTCGCCTCGGAATGAACTGTCAGAGTGCCCTCTTAATGTCTCCTTTGACGGCAACGACCTGCGGAAAGAAAAACGTTCCGGTGAATTTCAATGTTGTGAAGGCCATAACTCGGAAATAAAGCATTTCCGGACACATGTTGTAATGAACTATTTTGATTGTCTACATGTGAGAAATACATACCTGAAATTATGCCCCGTATTTTTTAAACATTCTGTATAGATACTCTTTATTATAAGTCTGCATATACTGCAAAAGATCTTAATGAAATTGCACCTTGTGGTATGGTAAGATTAATTTTCAAATGTTATGGAGATAGAGCCAGTGATAGTTTCATCACAAATGACTGTGGAATTTTGAAACTGATAGAACCAGGAGATCAAATTATAGAAGATAAAGGTTTCCCCGGAATAAAAACTGTATTGGAGGAGAGCAATGCAATTTTGGTAATGCCACTTTTTATGAATGAAGGTCATTAACACATGCTCAAGTTGATGACTCTTATAATACTGCTAGTGTGCGAATCCACGTTGAACGCTGCGTTCAAGAAGTGAAAGCGTAAGCTTATAACACATTTTTATAGCTTCCTCCCCACTAGATATAATTACCAACATAACAATCCAGAAGTCCAGGACGAATCACTAGGGAAATGGTCGGTTTCCCTAGTGCTGTGTTCAGGGGCCTGTTTCATAAAAGTTACAAAGCTACAAGCAACAAGTCAACAGTGTAATTCAGCGGTTATCAACCTATGGTACGCGCACCACTGGTAGTACATGAGCCCTATCAGTGGTGCCTAAGCGAAGTGTGAAATAAAAATATGAATTATTGCAAATATAAAAATACATTGTTTTCAAGCTTCAAACAATGAAAAAGTAAGTAAAATAATTTAAATAATATGTGTTTGAATATAAAATGATTTCATTAATATGTGTTTTAATATTTCTAATTGTTGACCAATTTCACTAAACCTCGTTAATATTAATTCAATAATATCCAGTAAAACTAGACAAGATAACAAGTCAGACATTTGTATTAAAAGACTATTAGCTTTTATAAAACATGACTCTGGACCTTTCAAGTGTTACGTATAATTGTAACAAGTAGGGAGGGGGGGGGGCACAACACATCATTAGTCTACAGAGATAATTACTCACGTAAGTACTCTGTAAGTTGAGGAGTGAACCAAGATCGAAGGGCTACGTTCCATTCTTCGAATAAAAAAGAGCAACAGCGCGTATTATTAATTGCAAAATATATATCGTGTAAGTTACAGAATAAGAACATTTTCTGGTGTAAATGTACCAGTCAATAATAGACTACCGGTACTGCTTTGGTGTTTCACAAGGAAGCATGAAGGAGAAGGACTATTTTAAGAAGTGAAATTGGACAAAATTAGATAATTGTTAGGAAGGAGTGAAAAGAAATCTATCGATCGTCTAGCAGCACAGTTTGCAGTTTCACGTGGATCCGCACATACAACAATGATTCAAGGTTGATCTTCATTCATAAAGGGTGGCATTACCAAAATTGCATTGCTCTGCTCCAATACAGTTTTTATTCTGGGGAAACCTTCATCTTCCAAACAGGAATTAGGGAACCTGTAGACGAACAACGAATGTTGTATTTAAATGTTAATCCTCTCTTTGAATTTTGTACACGGGTAGTCTTTATTGTAGAACACTTGCAGTGTCGTAGAATACAATTATCCTGTTGTAGTTTTCTTTAGACTGATAAAATATCTTATGGAACTTCATTATATCAATCATTCGTAATGTTGTACACCGGAATATTTTCATCTTGTGTTTGGAATGGGGGAAAACCTGTAGCAATGTTGATGTTGACTGCAATAATAGTAGGTACTCGTACATAATAAAACGGACGTAAACAAACTTGGAGGTTGTGTTAATTACCTATCTTGGCACATTCTATTTCTTTTCCAGTTTTCTCTTTGTCTCTGTTGCTTTATGGATCTATCCGGTGGAACAAGAGAAGCATGTGCACTAAATTCGCTCATTTTTACTTGATTTGCAACAAAAAACATAACTACTTTTCACAACAGAATCGTGTTTAAGCTACAACAGAATGCATGACCGCCATAATGCCACGTGACTGCATCATCATCATCATCATCATCATCATCATCACCACCACCACCACCACCATCACCATCAACATCATCATCGATTGGCTCTTTTGTTGATAGAGGATTTCGATTCTAACAACTTCGTAAGTTTACGTTCTATAGGTAATTTTGAAACTAAAGTCAATTTTCATCGCTCTATTTCAGCCCAATTGAGCGGGCTTTCAACCTCAATATTTATAACGGTATTAGAATTCATTATACAGATTCAAATGGTATAAAAACATGAAACTGTGTAAAAATAGCGTTTAGGGGGATTTGAATCTAGGCGACTCATGCAATAATTCCTATTAGTTAAAATACTTAAATCGCAAATACTTAATTTAAATTTACTCCTTCCGATTTGCTGCTAATATCCACAGTCTTTTCAAATCCATTTCGTGGGTTCGTGATGGAAATCGATGAAACTTCACAGTTTTCTCTGTATTACAATATTTATTATTATAGCCAAAAATACGGCACATAATTTTGCTGGACCGCTTTGACATTTTCAAAATAGTAATCTAAAGACAACATTGTATGAAAGATTGAATAAATGCGTATAAAATTACTCCTATTCGAATCTTCCAGCAGTCAGCTGTTAACACAGAGCGCACACAGCTGTTGATGACAAGCCTACAAGTAGTTCTCGTAGTATCTGCCTGTAGCAGCACATTGCTATACGCACGGAGCCTATAGGCTTAATGGGTAAGAAGAGGAAACGAGATTGTGTTTCTGGACAGCAGTAGCAGACAAGAATATATTCAACTGTTCTAATATTATTATGTCAGTGTCGATTAGCTATATAATAATAATTTCAGGCGTCTATTATCC